>NC_064254.1:36263034-36463034 GCF_003254725.2 Canis lupus dingo
TATTTATTTATTTTTTATTTATTCCTTGTGGTTTTTATGGCCTTTAAACCAAAACTGATGGTGTTGACAATCTAAAATATTTGAAAGTGATTTGGCATAATGAAGTATGTTGACATACAAATATATGTAAATGGGAAAAAAAAACTCTCTAGAAAAAAATTGATACAGACTTTTTCTGTAAATTGAACTAACTTTTTTGATGACTGGGAACAGAAATCAAATAAATCATTGATTCAGTATAAGAAAAGCTCCTTTTTAAAAAAAAAAAGATTTTATTTATTTATTCATGAGAGACACACAAAGAGAGAGAGGCAGAGACATAGGTAGAGGGAGAAGCAGGCTCCATGCAGGAAGCCTGATGTGGGACTCGATCCCAGGACTCCAGGATCACACCCCAAGCCAAAGGCAGATGTCAACCGCTGAGCCACCCAGGCATCCCAAGAAAAGCTTCTTAAGATGGTCTGTACAATTCTAAGCCGAGGGGAATTAACCTTTGCTTAGCCCCTGCTCTGTAACATAAATTACATTGAGTTATTTGCCTAATTTATGGAATCTTTCTATTTGAGTTCATTTTTGGTGAGCATTTGTAGGTAATTCACAACTCTTAAGATATTGTCCAGAAGTTATATCCACTGTTTTATACAGATAAAATAATTAAATTCTTTACTTAGTTATAAAGCATATACTGAACTTAGATGGCATAAGACACTAGAACAAATAATTTTAAGTAAAGAGAGACTTATTTTTAAATATAAGGGTTTTTTTCTTTATCTGGAATGTATGTAAATTAGGCAGCTACAGATAAAATTTTGGGTGTAGGTCACTTTTCCTGAATCTATTTTAACTTTAAACTGAAGTAGATTAAAAAGAAAATAATGCTAATATTTACAAATAAAATTATGTCTTCTGGACTTCCAGCAGTGAATAGGAAGGACAAATTGTACTTCATAAGAACTAGCTTTATGATTATTTATATAAACATGGCACCACTCAGAGGGACCTTTGTTAATGTTAAGCAAACCATTTGAAATGTGAATGTATCTAGTGTAGTAAATTTGATCTACTTTTTTATAGTTCTCAAGAAAACATATTTACTTTTAGATATTGCTGTCAATAAATTTCTCTTGAGACTGACTCCTTCAGAGATTTAATGCGATAGCATAAATGAATGTACTGGTCGTAGAACCTGGTCCCTAACAGATACCCTATGTTAATTAAAACAAAACAAAACAAAACACCCAGATTCTATTTGGTACGTGTTGCATCTTTTTATAAAAAGGGTATGAGGTAGTTTCCATGTTTATCTCTTGTGGTATGTCACTATAACCATGAATCTTCATCTCTGATATGGTAAGCCAGTCTCTGACTTTTTCTCTTCTCAGTTTAAAAATGTGCTTATGGATGCCCTATTCTTAGTACACAGGCTATAATCTTTCTTTCTCTAACCCTACCTCTCTCTTAAACTGATTTTTTAAAAAGGTTTTTATAATTTATTTTAGAGAAAGAAACAGAGCCAGAGAGCCTGATGCAGAGGAGCAGAGCTAGAGGGAGAAAGAATCTTAAGCAGACTCCATGCTGAACTCTGACCGTGAGACCACAGCCTGAACTGAAAGCAAGAGTTGGATGCTTTAACTGACTGTACCACTCAGGCATCCCTGGTGAATGTTTCTTTTCTTATAATTTGTGACTTCTTCATCATCAACCTCTTCTTCATCAACCATTTATTTTTCAAGCCTACAAATTGGCTTTGGCCACCACTGCTTGATTGAAATGCTCTCCTTTTTCCATCTTCTTACTCTTGACTTCTTTGAAGTCATTGAAGCTAATGAGAATTTACTTCTGAATGTTCTAGACCTATTCAGTCTTTGTGACACCATGCCCCATTCTTTAGCTATTTGCTCCTCATTCTCTTTTGCTGGCTCTTATTTTGCCACTTACAGGGTAGCTAATCATTCCATTTTTTTTTTCCCCTGGGGACTATCCCACATTTAGCACCAAAAATCTCCTATCCTAGGAAACCCCTCAGTCCTGAGCAAACCAAAGGTGGTCACCCAAATCTTAGCCCTTAAATGTTGTCATTTCCCTAGGCATCTGTCCTTAGTTCACATCTCTTGTTTGATCCAAATGGTTGAATTTTGAAAGCTTGGTGTTACTAATGTGAATTTTTGCTTTTCTCCTTGCTTTTCTGCCTGTGAACATAAGTACAAATTTTTATCTTTTGGAAAAATTTTAAATGTTTACTATGTATCAGTGATGACCAGTTCTATGTCTTCAGCCATAAGTTCTCCACTGAACCCCAAACACTGTTTCTGAGAAAAAGACGTGCGCTCTGGGCTGGACTTCAAACATCTGAACCATACCAGCTCTAAGTGTGGAGCCTTACATTATTTACTTAATCTTTCCACATCATAGTTTACTAGCTAGTGAATGGGGATAATGCTCAATTTAGGGAGTTGTTGTGGGGATTAAAGCTAAAAATTTTAAAGTTTTCAGTGCAGTGCTGGTATAAAGGAGCATGAAATAATTTGTAGCTATTTTTATTATCATTGGAGTTATATTTGAATCTAGTGTTTTTCAGCATTTTTTCCTACCCTAGTTCTTCTGAAAGATATAAAAATACTCCAGTCAGTACACTGGCTCACTATGGCAGGAGTTTTCAATGAGTAAAAGGGAAAAAGACATGTCTAGCTTAGAAGAAGGGCACAGATCATCCTGGCATTCAGGCTCAGGGGAGGTCAGTGCCTTTACCTCTTCTCTCCACATTCCATTGTTCTAACAAGTTCAGAAGACTTTGTTACTTACAAATGTAAATTTAAATAATGTAAGTCAAAATAAAATAAGTCATTTTATTATATCTTCCTTCTATTCCTAAACACTTTTTAATCCCACCCAATGTGCTTATTCAATCACCTAATACCCATTAATCAAATCCCACCTGTTTTAGCTAAAATCATAGTTTTAGGACTAGTTATTAAAACTTAAAACTTTATTGTAGCTCCTAAAGTTTGGAGTCCATCAGAATCACCTGGAGGTTGTGTTATAATGCAGGGTCCTCTGATGCAATAGGTCTGGGGTGAAGCCTGAAGATGAACATTTCTAACATGTTCCCAAGTGTTGCTGGTCCAGGGACAGCAACAAATACTTTGAAAACTATTTTTCTAGTGTATAGCATTATGATTTAACTTAATTTTAACTTTAAGTATTTGAGGGTTTTTTCCCCTTCTCTTCCTCTTTTCTTCCTCCTTCTTTCAGCTTTTTTTTTTCTTATCTGGAAATCTGATTTCTCTCTCTCATATATATTTAGGTCATTGTTAGAGTAATGGCAGTCCCCTAGCTATCTATGGATTTCCATATTACCTAGGATTATTGACTATGTCATCTGGGTATTCTTGCGCCCAAGATTGTGAATCCGAGAAACCGCCGAGGAGCTGACACCGATGCAATCACACGAGGGTTTATTTACAAGCTCTAGCCTGGGATCAAGTATACCCGACGCAGCGGAGCAGGGACTTGGACCCCAAGACTAACAGGCTTAGCAACTAATAGGGGCCAGTGGCCAATGGGATACGCAGAAAGTTGCACAGTCATGCTGGTCCACTGAGCCGGATTTCCGATTAGGGTATGTCCTGGTCATTGACTAGGGCGGGGCATATCCCTGAGCCGGATTTCCAATTAGGGTGTGTCCTGGTCTTTGATTAGGGTGGGCAGTGCCCTAAGTAATAAGCAGGTCAGCACAAGGCCGGTGCAGCCCAAAATAGAGTCAGTCTGCTCTGCTTGTCCAGGGGTAAGGGATTTTGTTCAATTTCCTGGGTCCCACAGGTATAAAGACATCTAGCCCGGTAAAATAAAATGAAATATTGCAATTTTTCCTATGATTCAAATGGTTGATTTTTTGGAACTTGGTGTTACTAATGGGAATTTTTTCTTTTTCTCTTTGCTTTTCTGCCTGTGAACATAAGCATTGTTTTTTAAAAAAATACTTCCCAACAGAACAGTGTGTGGAACGTGTGTGATCATCAAATGTGGAACACAGCACTTTAACCTAATGAGAGCTTTCACTTCCCAGGGTGACCTGTTTGTACTCTGTGCCAAAAGACCTCTAAGAGGCCCACAGCTGCTTTCATTTTGTCATTTCAGACTTGAAGTGCAGCCCCTGCAGCAGCTGCAGAGCCCCCACCACCCCCACCTGCTCTGCATATATTCAGGAAAGGGGCTCTTTAATCTCTGGCCTTGAGAAAAAAGTTTATTAAGGAAAGAAATAGGGCCACAGAATTCCTAGGGTGAGCCTCAGGAACTCAGCAGGTGGTGGCCAAAAAGCCATGACAAAATTAAGGAAAAGGATTCAGATTCTTTTCAAGGCTATGCGTGATTAGCAAAGTACATGTGGGTTACAGCTGTCCCTTAGAGAAGACCACATTTTTCATCTCCAAGAACGAAGGGCAGCTTTCCATCTAATGAACTTGGAAAGCTTTCTTGGCAGGTTGTTTTGTTATAAGCTAGGTATCTCCAGTTATACTTTGTTTTTATTCTTCTCTAAAACCAACTACATTCAGGCTAGCAATTCTGAAAGCTTTTCTAAAGTTTGCAATAGGAAATGAGATTTCTTTTCTTTCTTTCTTTCTTTCTTTCTTTCTTTCTTTCTTTCTTTCTTTCTTTCTTTCTTTCTTTCTTTCTTTCCTTCCTTCCTTCCTTCCTTCCTTCTTCCTTTCTTTCTTTCTTTCTTTCTTTCTTTCTTTCTTTCTTTCTTTCTTTCTTCCTTCCTTCCTTCCTTCCTTCCTTCCTTCCTTCCTTCCTTCCTTTCTTTCTTTCCTTCTTTTCTCTTCTCTTCTCTTCTCTTCTCTTCTCTTCTCTTCTCTTCTCTTCTCTTTTCTTTTCTTTCTTTTCTTTTCTATTAAATGTGGTCTTTATTAACTCTTGGACAAGGCCTCCCTCTCTGTTGCATCAATTTCAAGAAGCCCTGCTGGTGGTGATGGCTGTCTGTCATTCTGTTTCCAAAGTAAACTCACTAGGTATTGAAGTAGAGACAGAAAAGGCAGACACAAAGGTCAATACTAAAGACAAATGATAGCCATTGCAGGTTCTTTAAAGAGTTTTTAAAAATACAACAACACGAAGTTTTTAGGGATGATTGGCTAGAGAAAAGTCAACAGTGTCATTTCAGTATAAGACTCATCCTGGACCCCCAACTACTATGGAATTATCAGTGATGTGCGTGACTTCTGATGTGTCATATCTAATGAAAAATTAGGGGAACTAGATTTTTTCTTCTAAGTCAGAATCCTTTTCTCCCCTCTCCTCCATGTAGGTATTCCATGTGTTTGTATCCTGTGTATGTTATCTTCTGGGCACCAGGTAATTGAAGTGGAATAAACATACCTATTTTTCTAACTATAAAATGCTACTGTTGGGGCGCTCCATTAAGCATCTGCCTTTGGCTCAGGTCATGATCTCCTGGGATAGAGCCCTGCATTGGGCTCCCTGCTCAGCGGGAAGTCTGTTTCTCACTCTCCTTCTCTCCCACTCATGCTCTCTCACTCTCTCAAATAAATAAAATCTTAAAAAAAATGCTATCATGTTCACTATTCACTGAACATGCTATCCACATAGTCTTAACATTGATATGTTTGTATCCATATATCTCCCAATGGAAACAACTCAGTAGCAAAATTATTTACTTATTTTACTTCCTTCTTTAGCAAATGAAGCTGCAGATCAAAAATAATTTGCTCTGATATGTTATACAAAAGTTAAGAAAAGAAAAAAAAACTGAACAAAAACTAAGCTGGCTTTTGCAGAAAACCTTTATATTGTTTGCTATATTTTTGCTTTGACAGAAGGTATATAGAAATTATTTGTTAAATACTTCAGAACATTTGGTCAGATATTGGAACATTCCTTGCTCAGTGTAACCTATTTATGGTCAGTACCAAATGCCTCTCAGGAGGTCTGCAGTTAATTGCATTTTGGCATTTCAGACACAAACTATAGATGCTACAGCAGCTTTGGGTATCCCCTTCCATAACTGCATGTTTTCTTCTCTCCTGCTTCACAAATTCCTCTCTCCACACCACATGCCTAGGGCTTTCATAAAGACAGACAGCTCCCCAAACCTACCATGCACCAAACTGACTGGAACCTTGCCCCAAAATACCCTCCCCTTCTTGATGAACTTTCCTGATCCTTGAAAATGTAGCTGAAATATCACCTGATCTAGAAATCTTTCCTTGATCTGTCACCTGCCCAGCTCTCAACTTGTATGGTTCCTCCTACACTTACATAGTACACAAGGTTGTATTCTGCAGTAACCTGTACTGTTTGCCTATTTCCTTTTCTAACCAGTTTGGGAATTCTTTGGTGACAAAAAGTATGTCTTACTGATTTCCTTGTCCTTCATAACCATCATGATGAGTAGCTGAATAAAACTGTTGTCAGATGAAAATGGAATGAATGACTTTAGGCAAATATGTAAGGTATATTTGAAAAGTGGTGTATGATGCTAATGCCAGGTGTTTTTCAGATAAACTCAAAATGTGTGTGGTTCAAATACAATAGAAGTCAATTTCTTATTCACATAACAGTTTGAGGTGGTATTTCTGATCAATGGGACCAGAAATTCTCTTTGGGATCAATCAGTAACTGAGGCTGACAGAGGCTTTATCATCTTTGATACATGACTTCTAACCACTATGGTTGTCTCTGGCCCATTTGGCCAAGAGAGTACAAGAGCTCCAAAGAGCAAAATGCACACATGTGAGAGGAGCTTCTGGGCCAGGCCAGAAGGATCACATGTCACTTTCACACACATTCCACTCCCTAGAACTCAGTCACTTGGGAGCACAGACCTCTGCCAGGGCTAATGTTCTAGTACATGAAGTTAGCAAAATGTCCATGTGACTCCTTTTCATTCTGGGCCAACCATTACTTAAATTTCTATAAAATCATGAAATTGCTAGTTTCTAAATGTTTTACTTTACATCTTCAAAAGTATATCTGCTTTTGGTCAATTATGAAATACTTTGCAAATACTTAAATCATAACAAAAGATAATTTAAAAAGCATCATATTTGCCTGAGTCCCACCATATGTCACTGTTCTGTTCTGGATTTTGTTGTCCTGTGTGTGTGTGTGTGTGTGTGTGTGTGTGTATGTGTATGTGTGAAAGAGACAGAGACAGAGAGAAAGTAGTCATTAACCTATCTATGCATTCTTAGCAATTAGGTAATTAGGCTCTAGGTGCCATATTCAGTGGAAGAATGCAAAATGAGTAAGATATAGTATCTACTGTCAATGTTCTTAGAGTTGTAGCATTCACATTAACAGAAAATTATGAATCAGTGTAGCAGGCAAACTTCTCTTTCTGTTTTTCATTTCAGTTAATATTTTGACTTCTTTTCTCCTGTTTTTCCCCAAATTGAACTTTAGAGCCTCTAATCTTGTGCAGTTATATATCTTTTAAAATATTCTGTTTATATCCTGTGCGAAAAAAAGTTTTCATTTATACAGCCAATTCTAGTGATTTGTGAGAACTACTATTAGGCCATAGAATTTTCATATTCTCTGTTATTTGGGGAGAACAAAACAGACTTATTTAATGAGTCATTTTAGAAGCCTAGAATGTTAAATAATTAGAAAATATAAACACCACTAATCATCAAATAAATGTAAATCAAAACCACAATGAGATATCTCACACCTGGGAGAATAGCTATTATCAAGAAGATGAGAGATAACAAGTACTGGGGAGAATGTGGAGAAAACAGAAGTCGTGTACACTATCGGTGGGAATGTAAATTGTTTCATCCACTATGCAAAAAAATATGGAGGTTCCTTAGAAAATTAAAAAATAGAACTCCATATGATCTAGCAGTTCCACTTCTGGGTATATATCTGAAGGAAATAAAAACAGAATTTCAAAGGGATACCTGGACTTCTGTTTATTACAGCATTATTCACAATAACCAAGATTTGGAGACAACCGAAGTGCTCATCAATGGATGAATGGATAAATGGATAAAGAAGATCTGGGGTGTGTGTGTGTGTGTGCGCGCGTGCGCGCAATGGAATATTATTCAGTCATGAGAAAGGAGGACATCCTATCATTTGTGACAACATGGATGGACCTTGAGCATATTATGTTAAGTGAGATACATCAGGTAGAGAAAGACAAGTACTCTATGATATCACTCTGTGTGGAATCTTAAAAAGCCAAACTTCTAGAAACAGATTAAAATGGTGATTATGATAGACAAAGAGCAAACATTTAAAGGCACAGATTTATGAGGAGGAGTGAATAGAGATCTAAAGTGTGACAGTGATATTGTGTTGTGATCAACAAACTTACTAATAGACTACTAATTATTCTAACCACTTGAAAAGGATAATTATGTAATGTGATAGAGATGCTAATTATCTCAACAATGAAAATAATATGACAATGTATGAATGTAACAAATTAACATGTTGTATACCTTAAATTTCCATGTTGTATGTCAAATATAGTCAATAAAAAGAGTATATTTATTATATTCACACAAACGTATATAGAATTTTCAAGTAATTTTGAGAGTCAAAACTATCCTTTTTTTCCCTTATATTTGAATCACTTTAAAAAGAAACTTTACTATTATTCATCTTATATTACTTCTTGTATAATGTTTTTCTTATATCACAAGATAATAATTCTTTTAGAAAAACTTTTTATACATATCTTGTTCTATGCCAGTTTCAGTAGACAGGTCTAGGTGAAAAGAAATCTAATATTAACTTGTTTTAAGTAAGTTCTGGGAAAGAGCAGGTGAAACATTTTTCCCCCAGATGTATGCATGTAATATAAATTCAAATCACATAATAGAAAATAAAATATTATACTAAATACTGACTAAATATTTTATACAATTATGTTTTGTCTCAGCACTGAGATTGTAAGCTTCTTGAGAATTGAAGTAATTTTCTTTTTCTTTTCAACTGTCATTATTGTATGTCTTATAAATACTGACTATTGGATCATGTATTCATTCTCTCATATGATATATGCTGCTAGGAATTTTGCTTTTTACTTTCTGCTCATATTTGTATTTAAAAAAATTTGCCAATGATTATAATTTAGTATTTATCATATAGTTATATTTACCCCATGTTCAAAGAAGTCAGTATGAAAGTAGAGCAAATTTGAATTTTCTTTACTTTTCTCAGAAGATTCTAGGATAAGTTAAAAATAATCCATTGCGGGATCCCTGGGTGGCGCAGCGGTTTGGCGCCTGCCTTTGGCCCAGGGCGCGATCCTGGAGACCCGGGATCGAATCCCACATCGGGCTCCCGGTGCATGGAGCCTGCTTCTCCCTCTGCCTGTGTCTCTGCACCTCTCTCTCTCTCTGTGACTATCATAAATAAATAAAAAAAAAAATTAAAAAAAAATAATCCATTGCAAGAATAGCTGTCAAAATATTAGACAAATCATTTAAAATATGGTAAATAGAAATATGCATATAAAAGAAGTAAACCATTCTTAAGTCTCACAAAAAGGGAGGGAAAAAAGAGTCTGCCTTTGCAAAGGGTCTATGAGTCAGAAGTTCCAAACTTCATCAAAGACTTAAAAAACAAAACAAGAAAAAGAAAGAAACCAGATGTACATTTGGGGCCCATCTATGGAAAGTATTATATTTTGTATGGTGCCAACAAAGGTACTATAATAATGATTATTATGTTCAGTAGGACTCACAATGAAAGTGAGAAATTACAGAACTGCATGAGAAAGTGCTTGTCCATTTTAAAACTATCAAGTGAGGAACCTTTTGCAGGCATCCCTTTAATCCTAAATGAATTAGGTACCCTTGATACCTAGATACCCTTGAAAAGTCGCATTTTACCAAGTTGTTTTACCTGATAGAGGATGGACACCAACCAAACAACTGGATGTACAAACTAGGTGCCATGGTGGATTAGAAGGAGAGTGCTGGCAAAAGTTTTCAAATTTGAGTAGACTACTAAGACAGGTAAGTTATAGCAGTCAGAAGACCATTTTGAGAGACATTGCTGTTGGTTACCTCTATCTATCTATCTATCTATCTATCTATCTATCTATCTATCTATCTATCATTTATTATCTCAGCTTAATTGAAATATAGTTTTTATACATTAAAATTTACCTATTTTAAATGCACAGTTGGCTGAATTTTGTTAATGATACAGAGTTCTGTAACCACCACCAAAATCACCCTAAAAAGTTTTCTCATATACTTCTACAGTGTTCACTTCCTGTGATCTTTGGCCACAGGCAACCACTGCCCTGATATCTGCCATTTCAATTTTTTTTTCTTCTAGAATTTCATATAAATGAATTTATATTAATATTTTGAATTTGACTTCTGTGCTTTTTTAGCATAATGGTTCAGGGGTTCATCCATGTTGTATACATTAATATTTTGTTTCTTTTATTGTCAAGTAGTATTCTATTACATGGATAAATCACAAATTGTTTATCCGTTCACCAGCTAACAGCATTTATATTATTTTTTGTTTTTGGCTATTATGAGTGATGCTATAATGAACCTTTGTGTACAAGTCTTCATGTAGACATGCTTTCATTTGTTTTGAATAAATATCAAGAAATAGAATTGCTGGGTCCTAGAGCACCTGGGTGGCCCAGTAGGTTAAGCATCTACCTTCTGCTCAGGTCATGATCTTGGCGTTCTGGGATCAAACCCCACATCTGGCTCCCTGCTCAGTGAGGAGCCTGCTTCTCCCTCTCCCTCTGCTTCATCCTTTGCTTGTTCTCTCTCTCTCTGTCAAATAAATAAAATATTTTTAAAAATTGCTGGGTCCTATGGTAAGTGTATATAAAACCTTGTATGGTACTATCATACTAATTTTCCAAAAGTAGCAGTACCATTTTCCACTTCTACTAACAATATATGAAGATTACATAATTCCGCATCCTCACCAGCACTTGATATTGGCAGTCTTTTAAATTTTAGCTTTTTTAGGGAATGTATAATGATATATCATTGTGATTTTAACTTGCATTTCCCTGATATTTAGCAATTTGAACATCTTTTCATATGCTTATTTTACATTTGTATATTTTCTGCTCAAATCTTTTGTCTATTTTATAATTGGGTTGTTTTATTATGATTGTGTTATAGTATTCATTATAGATTTACTATATATAAACCCCAATGTCAGTATTATGTTTGCAGATACTTTCTCCTAATCTATGCCTTATCTTTTCATTTTCTTAAGTATGGCTTTCAAAGAAAAAATGGTTTTAATTTTGATGTTAAAAACTATGTTTCATAACAATTGATACTATTATAAAATTTTTTTAAATTTCAAATTCTAGTTATAATTAGTATGTAAAAATCCATTTTTTGTATATTTATCCTGCAAACTTCCTAAATTAACTTATGATGTTTAGTAACTATGTAGATTTCATCAGATTTTCTATATAGATGATCATATTGCCTGTAAATAAATACTGTTTTTTTTTTCTTTTTTTTTTCCTCACCAATCTGGATTACTTTTGTTTCTTCTTCTCATTTTATTGCTCCAGTGCAATGTTGAATAGAAATGGCCAAAGCAAACAACATTGTCTTGTTTTGGATCTTAAAGGGACATCATTCAGGCTTCACTGTTAAATATATCAGTTGTAGGTCTTTTAGATGCCTTAGTATGTTGAGAAGGTTCCTTTATATTCCTAGTTTGCTAAGTGTTCTTTTTTATCTCACAAATGAATGCTGAATTTTGTCATATGCTTTTTCTGCAGCTTTTGAGACAATCATATAGTTCTACTTTTCAAATGATTGTTAAACCAATTTTGCATTTCTGGGATAAACCTAAATTGGTCATGCTGTATTATGTAATATATATTTCTGGATTGGATTTGCTAAAATTTTGTTATCATTTTTTGCATCTGCATTTATAAGGAATATTTGTAATTTTTTCTTGTGATAATTTTCTCTTTGGTATCAAAGTAGAGTTGGATTCATATAATAAATTGGAAAGTATTTCCTTCTCTTCAACTTCCTCAAAGAGTTTTTATGGAAATGTCATTATTTCTTACCTGAATATTGGTAGGATTTCCCAGTGATGCAATCTAGGCCTGGCGCTTTCTTTGTAGAATAGTATTGACTACAAATTCAATTTTTTTCAATAGTTATAGGACTATTGAATTTATACTACTTCTTGACTGAGTTTAATGGTGTATCTCCCAAGAAGCGCTTTCATTTCATCTACTTGTCAAATTTACTTTCATAAAGTTGTTCTCAATATTCCATTCTTATCTCCTATTTTTAATTAAACTTTTTTTGAGATAATTATAGTTCACATGCAGTTGTAAGAAGTAATATAGAGAGATCCCATGCACCTACCCTTTGCCTAACTTCCCCCAGTGGTAATATCTTGTAAACTCTAGTACCAGGATATAATACTAGGATATATACTAGATAACCAGGAAGTGAACATTGGTATAACTGAAATATAGAACATTTCTATCACAAGAATCCTTCCTGTTGCCCTTTTGTACACCAATTCACTTTACTTGACCCCTGAAAACCACTAATCTGTTCTCCATTTCTGTAGTTTTGATATTTCAAGATGTATATAAATAGAATCATTCAGTAGGTAATTTATTGAGATTAGTTTTTTTTTTTTTTTTATCCAGCATACTTCTATGGAAGTTCATACAGATTGTTGCATGTATCAATAGATTGTTCTTTTTTATTGCTAAGTAGTATACATTGGTATGGATGTACCACACTTTAACCATTCATCCTTTCAAGATATCTGGGTTGTTTCCAGTAGTTGTTATTATGAATAAAACTGCTACAAATATTTGTGCACAAGTTCTTGTGTTGTTAGCATAAGTTTTCATTTCTCTGATGTGAATTATGAGGTTGTATGGTAGTTGCATGCTTAGGTTTTTAAAAAATATTTATTTATTTATTTTTTAGAGAGAGAGTGAGAGAGAAAGAGTGAGCCCAGAGGAGCAGACGGAGAGGGAGAAGGAGAGAAGCAGGCTCCCTAGTGAGCAAAGAGGTGAATGTGGGGCTCAATCCTATGACCCATGAGATAACCTCAGCTGAAATCAGGAGTCAGATGTTTAACTGACTGAGCCATCCAGGTGTCTCGCATGTTTAATTTTTTAAGAAATGCCTGTTTTTCAGAAGAGCTGTATCATTTTACATTCCCACTAGCAGCGTATGAGTGATGTGGTTTCTCTACATGTTTGCCAACATCTGGTATTGTCAGTATTTTTTATTTTAGCAATTATGATATGTCATGGTATCTCATTATGGTTTTATTGTGCATTTCCTAAATGGCTAATGATGTTGAATACCTTTTCATGTGCTTTTTTGCTATCTGTATTTAATCTTCAGTGAAATATCTGTCCAGGTCTTTTTCCCATTTCTTATTATTTTCTTTTTTTTTAGCTGTTAAGTCTTGAGAATTTATTATGTATTCTAGCTACTAGTCCTTTGTGGTATATGTGTTTTGCAAATATTTTCTCCTTGTCTGTTGCTTGCATTTTCATCTGGTTACAGATTTTTACAGAGCAAAAGTATTTGATTTTGATGAAGTCCAATTTACCAAATTTTTCTTATATGGACAGTGCTTTTGGTGTGAAGTCTAAAAACTCTTTAATCCTAGATTTCAAATAATTTTTTTAAAGATTTTATTTATTTATTCATGAGAGACAGAGAGAGAGAGGCAGAGACACAGGCAGAGAGAGAAGGGGGCTCCATGCAGGGAGCTTGACATGGGACTTGATCCTGGATCTCCAGGATCACACCCTGGGCTGACGGCAGTGCTAAACTGCTGAGCCACCCGGGCTGCCCTCAAATAGTTTTTTTTTTTTTTTAAAGATTTATTTATTTTTCATAGACAGAGAGAGAGAGGCAGAGACACAGGAGGAGAGAGAAGCAGGCTCCATGCCGGGAGCCCAATGTGGGACTCGATCCCGGGACTCCAGGATCGGGCCCTGGGCCAAAGGCAGGCGCCAAACTGCTGAGCCACCCAGGGATCCCCCCTCAAATAGTTTTTTAATTCAAGTTCCATTCTTACACATTTTATATTTAAGTTATTGATCCATTTTGACTTAATTTTTGCCCTAGGCATGAGCATAGACCTATATATGTCTAGTTGATCATCACTATTTGTTGAAAAGGCTATTCTTCCTCCCTTGAGGGAGGCATATTTATATAGGTCTATTTGAGTTCTCTATTGTAGGACATTGATCTATGTATCTGTCCTTCTGTCAGTATCATATAGTTTTGATTATAGTAGCTAGCCTATTAATTTTAAAATTGAGTAGATTGATTCCATCTGCTTTATTCTCATTCTTCAAAGTTGTTTTAGCTATTCTAATTTATTTGCCTTCCCATGTAAACTTCAGAATTCTATTGTATACATACAGAAAAAAAATCATGCTGTTATTTTGATAAAGATGTGTTAAAACTTTGTAAATTTGAAGAGAACTGCCAAATTTACTATTATGTCTTCCATCCAGTCCACAAACACAGCATAACTCTCTACTTATTTAGATCTTTAATTTTGCCAGCATTTTATAGTTTTTAGTGTACAAGTCCTTTATGTGTCTTGTTAGATTTATACCTAAATATTTCATTTTTTGAGCAATTTAATGTGCTATTGTATATTTAATTTGTGTCCATTGCTAGTATATAGAAATACAATTGATTTTTAATTTTTATGTTGTGTTGTGCAAATTTCTGAATCCATTTGTTAATTCTGCATCGTTTTTGGTAGATTGAGATTTTCTAAAGAGATAATCATGTTATCTGCAAATAAGGAGTGTTTTATTTCTCTTTACTGGTCTCTGGGCCTTATATATATATATATATATATATTTAATCATCTTTTACATTATCTAAAAATTTCAGCTCTGAGTTGAATAAGACTTGTAGTAGCAAGTCATCCTTGGGTGGTTCTCAGTTAGGGGAAATTATTCAATCTTTTATCTTTTTTTTTTTTTAATTTTTTTATTTATGATAGTTACAGAGAGAGAGAGGGAGGCAGAGACACAGGCAGAGGAAGAAGCAGGCTCCATGCACCGGGAGCCCGATGTGGGATTCGATCCCGGGTCTCCGGGATCACGCCCTGGGCCAAAGGCAGGCGCCAAACTGCTGCGCCACCCAGGGATCCCATCTTTTATCCTTAATTACAATGTTAACTGTGTGCTTTTTATAGATATTCTTTATCAAGCCAAGGAACTTGAAAATTTTTATTGTGACTAAGTGCTGAATTTTGTTAAATTTTTTTCAGTACCAATTGATATAATCATGTAATATTTTTCATTGTATCATTTTTCATTTGTATGTGTGTTATGCTGATTGATTTTTGAATGTTGAACAAGTTGCTTGAATAAATCCCACTGAGCCATGGGTGTGTAATTCTTTTTATATGTTGCTAATTTATTTTCCCTAATATTTTGTTAAAGATTTTTGCATCTATATTTATGAGTGATATTGGTCTGGAGTTTTCTTTTTCTTATACTTTGTCTGGTTTTGGTATTGGGGACATGCTACTTCATAAAATGTGTTGGAAGTGTTTCTTTCTATTCTATCGTTTGGAAGTGATTGTTGAGAATTAGTGTCACTTCTCTAAACATTTGGTCACATTCTCTGGTGAAATCATGTAGTCCTGATATTTTTTTTTTCTGAGAGTTTTAAAATTATGAATTTAATTTCCTTAATCATTTTGGGAATATTCAGATTATTTATTTCATATTGGGTGAATTATGTCAGAGTGTGTTTTTTCTTTAAGATTTGGTCCATTTCAACTAAGCTGTCAAATTTATGTGTGTAGACTTTTTCCTAGTACTTCATAATTACTTTTTTTTGATGTCCCCAGAGTCTATAATGATATCCTGTTTCATTCTTTTTTTTTAAGATTTTATTTATTTATTCATGACAGACATAGAGAGAAAGAGAGAGAGAGAGAGAGAGAGAGAGAATGAGAGACAGAGAGGCAGAGACACAGGCAGAGGGAGAAGCAGGCTCTATGCTGGGAGCCTGACATGGGACTCGATCCCAGGACTCCAGGATCACGCCCTGGGCCAAAGGCAGGCGCTGAACCGCTGAGCCACCCAGGGATCCCCCTGTTTCATTCTTGTATTGGTAATTTCAGTCTTTTCATTTTTTTAGTCTTGCTGAAGGTTTGTGAATTTTATTGATATTTCCAAAGAACCAGCTCTTTGTTCATTGATTTTCTTTATTTTTAAATGTTTTAATTTCAGTGTTGTCTGCTTTTATCATTATTATTTCCTTTTTTTCTGATTTTTTTTTTCTTTCATAGGTTTTGAGGCCAGTGCTTAGATGATCAATTTGAGATGTTTCTTCTTTTCTATGGTAAGCCCTTTTGTACTACATATTTTCTTCTCAGCACTGCTTTAGCTGTGTCTCACAAACTTTGATGTGTTTTCATTCAATTAAGTGTAATTTTAAAATTTCCTTTGAGACTTTGACACACAGATTATTAGAAGTGTAGGTTTAGTGTCCAAGTGTTAGGAGATATTTATGCTGCTGATTTCTAGTTTGATTCCATTGTGGCTGCAGAGAGTATATTTTGTATGATTTCAATTACTTTGCTTGTTGAGGCCAATAGAAATAGTCACTATCCCTATGCACACTTAAAAAGAATGCTGTTGTTGTATAGAGTGTTCTATAAATATCAATTTGATTCTGCTAATTAATATCATTGCTGATTTTCTGTCTAGTTTTCTATTTATTTTTGAGAGGACTGTTAAAGTCTTCAACCATAATGGTGGATTTGTCTATTTCTCTTTCCAGTTTTTAAATTTTTTCTTTAAATGTGTTTTAGCTTTGTTGTTTGGAGCATACACAGTAGGATTGCTATTCTTGACAAATTGACCCTTTTATCAGTATGTAATCCCCATGCTGTCTCTGGTAACTTTCGCTTTTTAAGTTTTTGTTTTTTAGTAATCTCTATATGCAATGTGGGGCTTGAACTCCTAACTCAAGATCAGGAGTTACATGCTCTTCTGACTGAACCTTCCAGGCACCCCTCTGGTAAACTTTTTTGTTCTGAATATACTTAATCTGATATTAATATATCTATTCTTGCTTGTTTTTGAATATTGTTTGCATGATATGCTCTCTTCCATCCTTTTACTTTCAGCCTTCCAGTATCATTATATTTGAAGTGAGTTTCTTATAAATAGCATATAATTGAGTCATATTTTTAAATCCACTCTTCCCAATCTCTGGCTTTTTATTGATATTTGTTTATATTTAGTATAATTATTCATATGTTAGGCTTTAGTCTGCCATTTCAGTTCTGATTTTCTGTTTGTTCTCTGTTTTTCACGTCTTTATTTTCTTTTTCCTACAGTCCTGTGGGTTGTGTGATTATATTTTAGAATTCTACTTTTAATTGTCTATGGTGTGTTTCTTCTTTTTTTCTTCTCTTATATCAGGTTATTTTGTTGAAAATTAATAATGAATAGCTGCTTCCAGGCTCCACAGGGAGGAATGAAGTGATTTATTAATGATGTTTTCCATATAGTAAAACATATATAGAATTGGTAGCATTCTATATATGCTATAGTCAATGAAAAATTAATATCATTTAGTTTGGCAGATACTTTAGTCACCTAATAGCCATTCTTCTCTTTCTTTTGTCTTGTTGGCAGAACCTACTTTCCATAACGAAGAGTGATAATACTGAATACTTG
This sequence comes from Canis lupus dingo, assembly GCF_003254725.2. Taxonomy (NCBI): domain Eukaryota; kingdom Metazoa; phylum Chordata; class Mammalia; order Carnivora; family Canidae; genus Canis; species Canis lupus. Next base: position 36,280,742 of record NC_064254.1, read on the forward strand.
AATTTCTAATCAGCCTGTACCTTGGACTGAGCTTGTGATTCATTCCTGGCCAAAAGAAGCTGAGAGAAAATATTCTGGAGACTAATAAAAAGATAGAGATACATGAAGAGATCTTTTCTGTGTTGGACATGTGACAATTAGATGCTTGAATGTTTTATGGCTCTCATGTTACCTTGACAGAAAGACCAAAAGAATTGCAGACAAGGTAATTAAAAGTCCTAGCATTCTTGAGATATAAATTAATAGTAGTATCAATCTTGAAGAATTGCTTGGGACCAACATTATTAACATAGTAGAATGAGTTCTCTACTGTCTTCCTCCAAAAGAACTCCTATTCAGACAGTCACCCACAGATGAGAGTGTGTTTGTGGAAGTCTAGGAGTTCAGTTGAGAAGATCTAGCACAATGTTAGAGGGGGCAAAAAAGGCAAGATTAGACACCTTAAAGAGAGTAAGAGTAACACTTTCACTTTACCTGTATCATCCCTCACCCAAGGCAGCACAGCTCAGTCACAAAAGAGTTCTTTTTGGCCATGATTTCTCTCATGAGGTAAAATGAGAGCATGGGAGTAAGCACCCAGCTTCCCATTTGTGCAGAGTGCCACTCTAGAGCTGTTGGAGATGTCGCACCTGGAGATCTCTCCAATTGGTCCACAGGTACCCTCAATGCTATGTGTGCCTCATGCACATCTCCCCCACACCCCATGGATATCTTCCAGTATGCTCCCCTAGGGCAGCAAAAGAGATCCTTTACAGAAAAAAACAGTCCTAAAATTTATATGGAACCACAAAAGGCCCTGAATAGCTAAAGAAACTGAGAAGAAACAAAACCAGAGACATCATACTTCCTGATTTCAAGCTATAATATAAAGCCATAGGAATCAATACAGCATAGTACTGGCATAAAAATAGAAGCATAGACCAATAAAATAGAATCAAAAGCCCAGATAAGAACCCATGAATATAGTCAACTAATGTTTTACAAGGGATCCAAGAAGACTCAATGGGAAATGATAGCTCTTTAATAAATAATAATGGGAAAACTGGGTATCACATGCAAAAGGATGAAATTGGAACCCTATCTTATACTACTCACAAAAGCTAACTTGAAGTGGATTAAAGTCTTAAATATAAGACCTGAAACCATGAATACTCACAAGTATTCACACCCGAATACTCCAAGAAGACACATAAGAAAAAAGCTTCTTGATATTGGTCTTGGCAACAATTTTTTGGATATGACAACAAAAGCACAAAACAACCACAAAACCAAAATTAACAGATGGGGCTACATCAAACTAAAAAGCTTCTGCACAGCAAAATAACACAACGAAAACACAGCTTACAGAATGGGAGAAAATATTTTACAAACCACAAAGGCAATAATAGATTAATATTCAAAATATACAAGAATTCATACAACTCAATATAAAAAATAATCCAATTAAAAGCTAATCATCAGAGAAATGCAAATCAAAACCACAGTGAGATAGCTTACATTTGTTAAAATGGTTATTATAAAAAAGATGGGATAAAAAATGTTGATGAGAATGTGGAGAAGTACATTGTTGGTGAGAATATAAATTGATTCAGCCACCATGGAAAACAGTGTGGATATTCTTAAGAAATTAAAAATAAAAACCACCATATGATGATCCATTAATCCCACTTCTTGGTGTGTATATATATATATATATATATATATATATATATAGAGAGAGAGAGAGAGAGAGAGAGAGAGGCAAATGTAGTCACTATCTCTAAGAGATGTCTGCACCACCCTTCCCCACCATGTTTATTGCATTATTACTCACAGTAGGAAATGTATGGAGACAACCTGAGTACTCATCACTGAATGAAAGTGTCCATATTTATAAGACAGAATATTATTTACTTGTAAAAAATCTAGAAGAGCTGAACTCATAAAAACAGTAGGATAGGGCAGCCCAGGTGGCTCAGTGGTTTAGTGCCCCCTTCAGCCCAGGACCTGATCCTGGAGACCTGGGAACGAGTCCCACATCGGGCTCCCTGCATGGAGCCTGCTTCTCCCTCTGCCTGTGTCTCTGCCTCTCTCTCTCTTTCTCTGTGTCTATCATAAATAAATAAATAAAATTAAAAAAAAAAACCCAGTAGGATAGTGGTTGCTAGAGGCTGAAGCATTGGGGAAGTAAAAAGATATTGATTAAAGAGTACATACTTCAGTTATAAGATGAATATAATATGAAGATTTAACATACACCATTGTATTATATAGTGAAAATTACTGAGAGAAGAATAGATTTTAAATGTTCTCACACGGGCAGCCCGGTGGCGCAGCGGTTTAGCACCGCCTGCAGCCCGGGGTGTGATCCTGGAGACCTGGGATCGAGTCCCACATCAGGCTTCCTGCATGGAGCCTGCTTCTCCCTCTGCCTGTGTCTCTGCCTCTCTCTTCGCTCTCTCTGAATGAATAAATAAATAAATCTTTAAAAAAAAAAATGTTCTCACACAAAAAGAAATAATTATGTGAGGTGATGACTAACCCAACTGTGGTAATCATCTCACAGCATATGTATTATATATATGTTGTATTATGTATATATGTATTATACATGTATATATTATGTATATATTATACATAGTACAACATATATATAATCATCACATTATATATCTTAAACTTATATAATCTTATAAGTCAGTTATATCTCATAAAGCTGGGAAACTAATGTTGTCTTCCTCCTTTTGGCTATATGAAAAAAATAAACGACAATAGTTTAAATTACTGTTTCTCAAACTTTGATGTGAATATGAATTTCCTGGGCATTTTGCCAAAGTAAAGATTAGAATTCAGAAGTTCTGAGGTAGGGCCTCAGAGTCTGCATTTATAACAAGTGTTCAGATGATCCTAATGCTATTATTTATGGGCCATGCTTTGTATAGTTAGGGATTAAGCCGTTTATTTTGATCAGAAGTATTCATAGCCAAAACATCCTAAGTGGTTCCCTAAAACTTGATGATGAGATGAGAGGCACTAAGTTTACTATAGCAAAAAATTTTTGGTAAAGAACACCATACATTTAAAGGAATTTGATGATAGAGTATAGATTTTAATGAATTTAACTTAGGCTACATACAACAGGATGCTGATAAATGTTTAACAACGGGCTCTGGGGCTAAGGGAAGGCCTAGATTAAAAAAAAAAAAAAAAAAAAAAGTGGCTCTCCAGGGAGAAAAATGCCTTGCTAATTTCCTTCATATAAATACTCCTGCCATGGTTCATTTCAAGGTGCTAATGTGACAGCATTGAATGTGGAATTGGGAAGAGATTTGCATAGTAGGCTCTTGTGGTCTGATACCAGTCAGCTCCACCACACCACTAGCTCCATAAACCACATTCTAATTAACTAACTATACACTGAAGAAAGCTCTGGTTTAAAAAATAATATTCCTTTCTCTGATTATAAAATAACATCTATTTACATGACTAATAAAATGAGTATAAAGAAGAAAGGAGAAACAATTCATAAACCTTTCAGATAACTTACACTTAACTTTTTTTGGTAAATATAAATCTGACTCAGAGTTCTTAGTTGTAAGCAATAGAAGTTGATTTTGGTTTAATTAAGCAGGAAAGGAGTTTGTTAAGTGAACATTTGGGAGTTTAAAGAATGGCTAGAAGTTTGTGGGTGTCAGATTTACTAAGCAGCCAGAGCAAACAGACCAAACCTAGAACTAGTTGTTTTGGAGGAACTCTTCTTGCTGCTTCCAGACAGAATGTTTCATCTCTTATATCTTGGGGCAGTAGCTCTTGAATCAAGGTCTTCTATCGTTGTGCTAGAAAGTCTACATAGGCCTTAGTTTCAGAGGACTGTGGAAAAAATAGTATCGACTTCTACATTTTGGAAGTCACTCTTGCCTCCACCAAGACTTAAGAGGCAGAACATTTCCCAAATACTGAATGGATATTGCATAGTCAAAAAGAATAACACATTTTCACTGTTATATTAAAATTGGGGTCACAATTATAGTTGTATATTTGATTTTAAAATTAGCATTGTAATCATAAGACTTTCAGTGTCCTTTGAGAGCATAGTTTTAATATTGCATAATATTGCACCATACACTACTTCCCAATTGCACAAATCTCATTTTTTTTTTTGAAAATACCAATCTTTTAAAATTTCTTTAAACTTTTTCAACTTTTAGTTTCAGTGACTTATCAAGTATTTGATTTCATACAATTTATCAGATCTAGGAATCAACTTTTTGGTTTCTTAGTCTTAGCCTAACATTTTGTAATTAAAAAAATTTCAGTCATAAGTTTTTAGCATATGGATTGAAAGAGTGTCTTTCCAAGAAGGGAATACCTTTATGGCATTTAGCACAGAAATGATGCTATAATGTCACTTTATAGGAATGCATTACCTGGCTCATGGCAAACTTCTGCTAAACTCCAGATTTCTTCAATTGAATAATCTCCCCTGAATAACTCTCAACTCATTTGGGCTTCTTGTTTTTGAATAGTTCGAACACAATCTTTTATTTTTCTTTGTAATATTTCTCATAACAATGGTCTCAGAAATCTTGAATTTTAATTTTACATCCATGTATTGTATGAGCAGTAATGACATATGACATAAACCAAACCTCTCATGGTTAAGGGTTCTCAGATTATTAGTGTATCATGGATCTTTTTTTCTTTTCTTTTTCTTTTTCTTTTTCTTTTTCTTTTTCTTTTTCTTTTTCTTTTTCTTTTTCTTTCTTTTTCTTTTTCTTTTCTTCTTTCTTTCTTTCTTTCTTTCTTTCTTTCTTTCTTTCTTTCTTCTTTCTTCTTGTTTATGTAATTTCTCATGCAGAAAACTACTGTTTTATCTCTTTAAAAATTCTGTCATATAGCTGTGTTGATTTGCTATTAAGTCCCTTCAACTACTTATACAAAATGACTCTGGAATGGTTTGAATTAATATTGAATGATGGAAGAGGAAAAACATCAGTTACTGTGTGACTTTTCTTAAAGTTCCACAAGTATATTTAATGAATGTTACGTTAATTTATGCATGTGACTGAATGTCTAGTTTATTCTTTCTTTTCTTTTTAAAAAATGTTTTATTTATTTATTCATGAGAGACACACAGAGAGAGAAAGAGGCAGAGACACAGGCAGAGGGAGAAGCAGGCTTCATGCAGGGAGCCTGATGCAGGACTCGATTCCGGGACTCCAGGATCACTCCCTGGGCTGGAGGCAGGCGCTAAACTGCTGAGCCACCCAGCGATCCCCATAGTTTATTCTTTCATACAGTCCTTCAATCTAATTTTGATAAAAACCTCAGCATTTTTAGATGTCTCTTATTATTTTATTAATGAAACTTTTACCAGAGTTTTCCCAATTAAAAATAGTTTTACCATCTACCCAATAAATATAACCTTCTCTTATTTTTTCATCTGTATGTAACATTTTTATAATATACTTTATATAATATCTGGCATCACTATTGGTAAAATATATGGTTTTGAAAACCATATAAAAACTAAGACATTTTGTTCAAATATGGCAGAATCCTGGAAAATTAGAATATTTTTTTCTTAATTTATGGGAAAGGAAGTCCCTCATTTAAATGACAATTATTTCCATTAATTGGGATTTGAACTATTTAAAATGCTAAGACATTTTATCTTAATTCAAGCTAATTTTAAAGGGTACTATAGCTAATGAGTTTAGCATTAGAAAAATATACATAATGGTGTAGGCACAATTATTTAAGAAAATTACCATATTTCAGAAAGGAGGAAATTTCAAATAAGGTAGTAATAACTTCTCAATTTTTAAAATTCACTCCCCAAATTTTAGTATTTAGATATTCTTAAGAATAGAATATTTTTACAAAAAATCATAAACTGTCTATTATCATTAAACTTCTAGGGTGAAAATAGGAGGGAAGTAATATGGCAAAGGCTAAGACATTAGAAGTTTTCACTGGCTTAATTCTGTAAGCCATTTTTTAGTGACATTATGGAAGTCCACAGAATGTTCTCCCAGCTAATTGCTATACTTGAATGGTGGCTATCACTAATTAATAAATTTGGTATGGTAACTGAATCCTGGGCTCTATAGGTCTAGCTTTTTGTGTGCAAGAGTGACTTTAAATGTATGCTATTTTATATGTGAAAGTGGCACTGGCTCACCACCTGTGGAGCATGTGTTCTGAGATTTTGCTGACAGTGGAATGAATTTATAATAATTCAGCCATATCTTTTGCCAAGACCCCAATTATGGTCAACAAGTTGGTCAGGGTTGTAGGCTGCTTGCTGGCTATCGAGAAATCTCAGGAAAACGAATTGCCTTGCGTGGGTTTAGTCTTTTCCCTCAGCCCAGTGTTATAACCAACTTGTTATAAAACTTGTTCTCAATAGTAGAGCCTATGGGGAAAATCCTCGGCTATGATATACCTCGGCTAGGTTATACCATAACTGCGGCAGATGTAGTCTTTCTGGCATAAATTCTGATCGTTGAAAGATAAAACATAGGAAACCCCATTGCTAAAATATTTCAAGTCTCTGGAGCTATTCTGGGCATTAATAATGCCTGTCAGCCTATCAACAACACAAATGCTTTTGGAAGACTTTGACAACTTAAAAAAATTATTCTTGAAAGAAAGGCATCTGTGGATAACTGGTAAGAAAATATGTGAAGAATATACATATATGAGCTCACACTTATATGGTATATACATGTACTAAATATTCAGTTAAAGATAACAGCTAGGTATGGAAATTACTTAACTTTCCACAACTATGCCAGAAATACTTGCCCATTATTGATTTTATTAGCCATTGCTAGTCAATGTGTAAAACAAATGAAAAAAAACACATATTTTGGAGACCATTTCAGATAGCATTCAGGTAGAATATTTATTTAAAATAAACAGATCTATAATGAAAATAAGTTTAAAAAATGAATTCATACTCTGAACATAGAAATATGTTTTGAAGATATAAATCTGTTGCTCTCAGGTTAGCTTCTGTTCTGTTGGGGTTATACAAGATGCTCTTCTTTCCAACTGTTGGTGTTCTTGTATTAGAAGCTGTGGTCTACTGAAAGATAAGAAATTCTCTAAGGACTTGCTCTGTTAAGTCTCCAGGAAGATCTTATATATGCCCATGGAGGGAGGCCCGTTGAATCAGAAGTGTGGAGTCATGGAAAAAATGTTCTTGTTTTTGAAAACATGTTTATTATTTTTCTTGATTGGAGAAATCCCCAAGTAGTTTGAATAAATATCTAAGTGGTTTGGGTAAATATGCAGCATTTATATTTTTCCCTGAACATGTGAACAGTAAGCCTCAGAAATAATTACCATAGGAATTATGGTTAAGAAAAAAAAAATCATCTTTGTGACTTCTGATACTATTGATTTCAACTTTTAATTGGCTTCCTCATGACCTGACAACTTTGATTCATCTCCTATATTATTTCCTTTAGAGTTAGTTTACTCACCAAAGGTGTCAATTGCCTTATAGTTAGACTTTTTAGTTTGGTAATATATAATTAATTGTTTAGCATAGTATAAGATATACTTCTACAAGGTGAATGAATTAACTCTATTATAGAAAAGCATTTTTTTTTGTCAAGAGAAGTTATGTTAAAAAATATATTTATCTTAACATTTTCTCCTATTTTATGATGGACTCATTTTAATTGTGTTCTGTATAATCAATTAAAAATTTATTATAAATGCATATACATATAAAAACTTATTATAAAATTATAAACAAAACCAAGTAGTGGTATCAAATGAAACCAAGTAGGGGTATCTCTAGCGCACCTCTATGTCCCACTATTGAAATATAGTCTTAATTTTTTATATATTTAGCTTTATAGTGATCATTTCCATAATCAAATATTTATGCCTTTATTTCTAGGTTGACATTTTAATTAATAATTATAGATTTCTACTAGAAAAGATGCAACATTTTGCTTGTTTACACTGATAGCGCTCCCTTCATTTTATCATTGTTTTATTTTTACTTAGTTTCAATTCTTTATTTTAAAATCTTGTGGTGGTTTCTTTTTTTTTTAAGATTATTTGTTTATTCATTCGACAGCACAAGCAGGGGGAGCAGGGATCCTAATTCAAGGCTTGATCCCAGGACCCTGGGATCATGACCTGAGCAAAGGCAGATGCTTAACGGATTGAGTCACCCAGGTGTGTTGTTTACTTTTAAATATTAAATAATATACATAAAACTCAACTTTATAGACCAGTATTTTTTTTTACTACAAACTGTGTAATAGGAAGAGGTTTTCAGTGTTATAATCATCTTCACATTTCCCCCCCCCACCTGTCAACTCCTATTAAGTAACTTGCTGTGATTTAAAATTTACAGATCTATTTTTCTCTGTTATATTTAGTCATGTTTTATCTATAGATTGATTCTATAAAGTAATTTTAATAATGTATCATTTTGATATTTATTTATAATATTCATTGAGGTACAAGTGGTATGACTTGACAGTAGAAAAGTAAATATAAAAAAAATTATGCTCTTGGCCATCAAAGGATAGGTAATTTGGATTAGTTCTCCCACTTAGAACAATGAGATGAGGTAAACAAATATTTATTCGAGAAAGTAGAAAGCTATCAAAGCAGTAAGGAAATGTGGGGCCAGTATCCAGGAGAGAAGTGTGCTATAGAAATGTGAGCTCACAATTTAGGGTTACTTTTATTTAGAGAAATATGCTGATTCATTTTTTAAAAAAATCTTATTTCACTTGGGAGGCAGGGAGGGACAGAAGGATAGGGAGAGACTCTTAAGCAGACTCTGCACTAAGCACAGAGCTCAGTCTCATGACCTTGAGATCATGACCTGAGCAAAAACCAAGAGTCAGATGATTAACCGACTAAGCTACCCAGGTGCCCCAGAAATACACTGATTCTAAAAGTAATAGCTGAGAAAATAGAAGCTGAGCAAATCTTCTAATAGATTTCTTAGGCTGGAGTAGTGAAACTGGGAGTCAGAACCTGATAAGACATTGAGGAAAAAAAAAAAAAACAAAAACCTAAGCAAACAAGCTTTTAGTTGGATTCCCAAATGACTTCCCTCTAAGAGTAAGTGTAAGCCATCAAAATACTATCTCAAGGGACTTAAGTCCAGTTTAAAATCATCTCAATTGATGATTGAGAAAATCTGAAATTCCTACTATTCCTAGTCTAGTTACCTGCCAAAACAAAGTAAATCCTCTCAGGCAGAAATGACATAATTCACAGCTTAAAATTACCTCTAAAATTTTCAGACAGAATGTCTGACACTCAAGAAAAAATAACTAGACAGATGAAAAAACAAGGAGTAATGTAAATCAAGGGATGGCAATAAAGATTGAAGAGACCAACAGGGAATTCAGGTAATGCTATTATCAAACCATTTTAAAAATAACTAATTAGTGTGTTCAAGGAATTAACAACATGAGTAAAAATTTGGAAGAGAAGTGGAAACAAATACCAAATTAAAATTTTAGAACTAAAAAATAGAACAGTAAAAAATAACTGAATGAATGAATTGCCTGAAAATTAGACGCAATTGAAGAGAATATATGGTCTAGAAGATAGGTTAGAAGGAAATAACCAGACTCAAGGTTTTAGACTGAAAAAAAAAAGAGAAAACCGCAAAAAGAGTATGAGACATGGCTTAAATATCTAGCATAGGGATAATTTGAGTAGGAGTCAAAGTGGAGAGAATGGAGCATACTTAGTATTTAATGACATATTCATTGAGAGTTTTCTACATTTGACATGATATCAACTAGATATATAGCAAAACAGTTGAAAACTAAAGAAAATTTTAATTGCAAAGAAGACACATTACCTTAAAAGCAGGTAGATGCTGACTTCTTTATTGAAATTATGGGAATTATGGTAGATGGCTGACTTCAGGTAGATGGCTGACTTCTTTATTGAAATTATGGGAATTATGGAAGCAAGAAGTCAGGAGAGTTTAAAAATCTTTAAAGTGCTGAATGACTGAAGCTAGACAGGGAGGGATGGAACTAATTTCTATGAATATTAGTTCTTTTATGGGACAACACACCCACTTGTACTAAGAGAGGACCCAGACATCAGAGGAAAAAAATAGCTGCCAATCTAGAATTTCATATACAGCAAAAATGTTTTCAAAAATGAAAGCACAAATTTCTATATAAACAAAAATGGTGAGAATTTGTCATGAGCAAAACTGCACTAAAAAATATTACAGATGCTATGTGCCATCTGACAGATATTGTGAAATAGTTGTCATTGAAAGCACATGAGAAAATTTGTTCTTAGTTGTATAAAAACTTCTGCTTGTTTTGACATTTTGCTAAAAGCACTCTTCAGAATGGGTGTAGCATCTTGGAAAAAAGCCTTGACACAACAGAGGAACATGTTTATAATAAATGCTTCTCTAATGTTCTTGATAAGGCAGAAAACAAATATGTGTGGAAAAACATGGATATAGATGACCCTGAGTTAAAAAATGATTCAGCTAGCACAGGAAATCTATATAAGACAAGCCTGGAGAATCTTGTAGTGCTGGAAAATAAGGAAGTACTAAAACAATACTCACAATAATGGGGGGATATGGCAAAAAGATAACCAGAGCCAACTGAAGATTTCCCAATTGCCCAAAGTGGATCAATTTAAGTAACAAAATAAAACTAGAATTGGATTATAATCAAAGTATAAAATAAATATCCACAAGTCCATATTGATACAAATGAATAATTGGATAAATAGATGAATGGGGAGGAGGAGACAAATCTCCCTTGTATAATAATTTTAATTTGTGTATATACTGCACCCTCAAGGAGGATGTGTACAATATGAGGTGTGTACAGTGACTTTTTTCTAAAGAATGTAGTAAGGAAAGAATTTTACAGTGGAGAAACCGGACAAACATGATTTCAGCTAGTCTTCAAGGTCCACATCAGTAGTGATATGTCATCTTGATAATACATACCTTTGATATGATGTTATGGTATTCTTCTACAGAACCCATTATCTATCACTGCTATCATTTTTTGGTGGAATATTCAAAGTCAAATGCCAGATATCATGTCATTCTTAAATTCTTCATTGTGTATCTCTAATGTGTAATGAATTTAGAGAATTTAACTATCATAGCACTATTTCATATAGTGTTAATAATTTTTCAATAAGAGCTAATGCCCTGTCCATATTGTTTTCTCCAGTTACCTAAAATATTAATTTTTATAGTTGGCTCATTGGAATCAGGTTTCAAACAAGATCTACATGTTACATTTGGTTAATGTCTCAATTATTTTAATCTATAACAGTTTATCCTTTATGCTGCTGTGTGTGTGTGTGTGTATGTGTGTGTTTATAGTTGTTACATAGACAGGTTTATTTTTGTTATAGAATTTTGTACATTTTTGATTCGGTTGATTGTATCTTTGTGGTCTCATTTATTATATTCTTTAAAATATCTCTTATTAAGTATGAAATAAAATTCTAAATGATAAGAGATAGTATAACTTAATGCATTCATATATACACACACACACACATATATACACATATATATGTAAAATAGTGCATCTTACAGTGACTCTTAGAGCTAATGAAATGCGTAAAGGCCAAGTTGATTTCTCTGTCTCAGTTTCCTCTCTGCAAATGTGGAAGATTAGATAATGATTTCTGGGGCTCTTTCTCATTCTAAAAGTCTATGAATTTGCACATATGATGAAATCTTATAAACACTAAGCTAGTGGAAACAGATGTAAGTAAACTTCTTTACCTTCCTTGGAGTAAACAGAATTTCTTTACATGTCCTTCAGACAAATCCAATGTCACAATGTTAGTGGGTAACAGATTTTACTAAATCTATTTATTTTGCAGGCAATAGACAGTATAGCTCATAGACTAGAAAGTAAGCCTTAAAAGAAAAAGACCATTAGAAATTCTTGTTCTACCCCTCTCCAAATTCTTGATTTTGCTTGGTTGCTTTCTCTGTTGAAACTCATCTTGCAGATTCTTCGGTTCATTTTATCTTTCTCCACTTCCTGGAATTTTCAGATATTTTTATATCTTTTTATTTTTCTTAGCTAAATTTGCATCTTTGTTGTGTTTGCATCTTTATACCCAGCATGTTTATCATCAAACGATCTATTCCCCTTAAAAGGCCAGGGGTGGGGACAAGTGGGAGATTTTCTTTATAATCATATATAGTATTTTACACATACATTTGTACTATATTCATGCCCTTATGAAGCACCTACTGCACATGTGCCAGGAATTAGGCCTGATGGGAATAATGACTAACAATACTGCTTCCTTTTTCTCATGAATTTATGGTCCAATTATTTATACATTATTAGTAAGATGTCAAGGTTAGGTATGGAATGAAAATCAGCATAGAGTGATTTACAAAAGGATAATGACTATTCACACTTTAACCCGCTTTTGCAAATCTGTGGAACATTTGCATATTCTCTTAGGGTTTCTGGGTGACAGCAAGCTGTAGTGAAGCCAAGTTCTCCTGCCAGGATTCCAGCAGGAGTTACATGCTGGCTCTGTGTCCCAGTCTGCATTCAGAGCCAGGACTAGAAAACTTTGCCACAGGAAATGAGATAATGCATCCACAAACTCTTCTCAGGAAAATACGTTACTCTAGGATATATATGTATGCACTAGACATTTTAACAGATACACAGCAATTACCCTTCATTTTTCTTTTTTCTTTTATTCACAATAATAATTAAAACTGCTAGCTGTACCTCTATGTGAAGCAAAAGAAAGTTTTTGAGTTTTCCAGGTAAAACCTTTCAAAATGACATTTTTTTTCTGTAAAAAGGACAGCAAGGCAGCACAAAGAGTGAGGGCCAGGGTGATATAATGTGAGAACACCTAGATGGATATGGACCTTGACTTTGACATTTAAAAACCACATGACCTTGAGCAGTCCCATAGCCTCAGTTTACTCATTAAATGGAAAAAGGGAATCTCTCTAATTCACAGGAATTCCGAGAAGATTAAATTAGATACTATGAATGAAAAGACTTCCAAAATTATAAAGCACATCCAAACAGAGACTTGGTTCATGAGTCTACTGGGAGCAGACTACCACTTTGAAAATTAATGCCCCTTCCTTCAGGTTGTTATGCAAAAACAAATCTAAAACACTTAAAATGTAAAGAGGTAGTGATGTCACTGGCTGAATCAATTCAGAACTCTTTCAATTCAGTTGGTCAACCTGTCTATATATGGTCAAACTGTCCATTCAGATGGGAACATTTCACTAGCCCACCAACAGTCTTAGACGTGGTTTCCTGTTTACATTGAAATGGATGTTGTGGTTTGTTCTTAATGATTGGAGGATGTTCGAGTCCTTGGTAGAATGATCTCATTTAAACATAGAGCAGGATATGAGAAAGAACAATTAACTTGTGGTTTTGATTGATGTTGTGTATTTTAGACACAGCTGGGTAGATCTATGAAGATAATAACCATTTCTTTCATTAATTTATTTTTTTCTTTCATGAGTATTTATTGAATATCTATTATGTCCCAGGCATTGTAGGGGTGATAACAAAGCACAAAATGTAGTCCTTGTTTTCAGGAATCTGGTCACCTTGTTTAGAAAATAGGCAAAGAAATCAGTCATTGTGGTATCCCATGGTAATTCCTTTTTAGAAGTCAGTGGGATCTGTTTGGTATTAGATATTTCTCAGCTCTTGCCTCTGGGGTCATTTTAAACTGTACTACGTAAGAATTATAATGTTCATGAAAATATGCAATAGAAAGTCTACTTTTCAATTCAGATTCATTATTAGTTTCCTACCTCCTCATCCCCCACAGGCACTTACTCAGTTTTCCTCCTGCAACAAACAGCATCTGACTCTTCCCATTATAAGTCCTTTACGACATCCTTTTCCTTGTCTCATACTTACAAAATTTCTGCCAGTGCAGAGAGAATATAGTCCCCAGAAATATAGACATGGATTAGTTTAAATAGTTTAAATAAACAAAAAGGCTGGAACATTGCATACTCATAGCTGATATTGTTTTGAGCAAATTGGAGGAAAGCCAAAACTTTCATAGAAATCAGCTGATAATGATTCAACAACTTGAAAATTATAATTTTAAAAGGTACAAGGGAAAAGATGGTTTAAGCATGAAAGCTCAGAAGCAGCCATATCAGTGTTGACTGCGGGGGATAAGAGGGACATGGGGAGGGTCCTGGTAAGGCCAATATCTATGTCTTGGTTACTCTGGCTCAGTTATCATGAGTTTTCTAGTGAGGAAGAACTTGAGATTAATATCAGAATTTATTGAATATACTGTATAGGTCACGGTTTTGTGGGTACCATTTCACAGGGGTAAATGAAAAATAGAACTCTTTTTCTTGTGAATCAATTTAAATTCTTACTTTCTTAGCTTTCATTCTGTTTGATGGTAGGAAATTTAATCAAGCCAATTCCAGATGAGCTCAGACATCTTCTAGTGTTTTATTTCCCTTCAAAAAAGTATCTAAGGTCTAGGGGGCTTCCATAATGTGCTGGCTTTAGGAGAACTATGCAACCCATGCTGGCATCTCTCGAGATGCCTGTGCTTGCAGCAATCTGTGTTCAACTCATTCTGGCTACATGGCCTCTTCAGATCCCCAGATCCCTTTCTCTGCTAACTTCCCAGCTCTTTTGCTGTTTTACTTTGCCACTTGTGATGGACTGCAAAAGACTCCCTGGGCTGTGAGCCCACTTGGCCATTCATCCCTTACTGTACCATAGAGGCAGAGGCGCTTTGGCCAGGCTGCTGCTCAAGAGTTACAGACTGAGGCAGACCGCACAAGCCCCTTGACACTGTAACTTCTCAGAATGTGTTCCTGGGGCTTTGAGCAAAGGTGGCACAGCCTTCTCCCCTACCTTCTAGGCTAGTTTTGGGGTGGGAGATGCTGACAAAAACTTTGCCTCATCACATTTTCTTTCCAATATTACACCATTCAGACTGAATGTGCTTTCAAACTTAAGAATCTGAGAATTTAATGTCTTTTGTTTGTGCTCTGATTCTGCTCTCCTAGGGTGATGGAATACTTAAATCTGGTTTGGTAATGAGATATGAAAAAACACATTATCTTCCTTCACCATTAACTATAAATATATATCAAGAATTGAAAAGGGTTATAAAATGCACATATAGTCATTCTTGAGAAATTCTCTTATCATAAACTACTTGGTTTAATTATGCCTCCAGGTATCTTTATAGGTAAATATATCCACTGGGTTTCTTTTACAAGTGCAGTTTCAATGCCGAGGGCAGGTAAAACTGATAAACACCATCCTTGGAGAATTCTAACAGCTTCTCTCTGCCTGAAATAGTAATAGTTACCTATGTGAAAAGAGCTAATTATAAAAGAGGGATTATATTAACATTTTAGTGGAGGAACACAGGAAGTGATGATTGGTCTACTTTATTTTACTACCTTGTGCCCCTTTGGGTATAGGAGATAGAACTGATAGAAATTTACATCTGAAAGACCTAAAATGACCACTTTATGGAAAGCTCCTTAACGAAAAAACCCTATGTATTATAGCATTATATTAATTCTTTCTTGTGGAACACACAATAGGCCCTTAAACTTCATAGTAGGAGTATGGTTTCAAGCTACTGTAGTACCTAGTTGCCTGTAAATTTTGTCAGATACTGTTGCTATTTTCCAAGCGTATTCCTTAAGACAGAGTGCCCCAGAAGAAGCCAAATGACAAAAACAAAAATAAAACAACAGAAGAGTTTCATGGTAAGTAAGGTTGAGAAACAGCTGTATATCACATACAACTTTGAGAGAATCTTTTGAATAACATTGTACCAAAATTCCTCTTTTTCTTTCTTTATTTTCTCTACTCATATGCTACTTTCTTCCTTTTTCTCATTTATTAAATGTTAGAACTTTTTTATTTTTTCTAAGCAATAGCTAATAATCATGATAGTCATAATTTATTAAATCACAGGTATATCATTGGGGGGTGGGGGGAGGATAGAAAGATATCCAGGTAAGCTTCGTTTATTTCAGATGTCTCAAGTATATGACTTCTTCACATTTTTAATAATAGTTTTCATATGAGACAGTACTCAAGGTTGAAAAAAAAACACATTGGAAATTCACTCAAAGTCTTAGGAAAAGTTTCTAATATAAATGCCAACAATCAAACAGTTTAAGAAGTTTTATATCCACCTTCCTATTTATAAAATTTATTTAAAATTTAGCCTTCCTGGTTTCTTTGTGGCTATACTTGACTGCATGAACTTACCTTTCCTAGCTATCTGTAAACATCTTATTTTTTTTTTTAGGAGTGCTAAGTAATAGCTGCCATAAATTGTTAAAAGTAATATACTGAACTGTAAATATGAATCATCGGTAGGATTCCATTATATTTATTCTATTTATATACATCTATTTCTAAAACAATTTGAAGGGACATATAATTTCATATAAAGGCTTTTTTATGAAGGCCGTAATGAACATAGTGAACATAGCTGTAATTATTATTCCAGCCCTGAAAGCCGCTGTGATGAAGTCATGGAATTATGATCTCTTCTAAGCTTATAATTGTGTGTGAACATATGTACAAGTTTATATTACTTCAGTGGGATCCTTGGAAAGAATCACATACTGGAAACATTTAAGACAAAATAAGTCTTTCTGATCTGTTAATAAAGTAAACAATCTTGATTTAAAAAGAATAAATCATATGTTGGGGACAAAAATATCAAGTTCTTTGTGTGGGGTCATAGTTCTGTGTTTTCTTCTCTTTAAAAATGGGGAAAAAAACACCCATGCAGTGTTTCTATTGTCAAAATGTAAATAACATATCCTAAAAGTCTCTTCAGATTAAATCAGCATCACTTTAAGATTTTTTTTCTTCTTCTATGGGTTTACACTAGGTCCTAAGTTTATCTCTTAAAGTAGGTAGGGCTTCTTCTTTAGAATAATTGAGACATCAGTTAGTAGTCAACCCTAAAGCCCAGGAAGGAAAGAAAACATTTCAGGGCTATTAGACACCTAATAGTCACTTCTCAAGAGACTGTGCTTGGTGAGAAAAGGGCCCTGACATCCAAATGTTTGCACTTAGAGATTCTACAAAGAGCCTTTCCCTTAGAAGATTCCTTTATACAGACCATGTTTGACTGTACAAGGTGGCAAGACAGAAATGAAAACTGTGAATTGATCTACTTGCTCAGGAAGCCAAACTTATAAAAGAAAACAATTCATTTGACTCTTCTGACCTCTTCACCTTGACTGAGTCCAAAAGGAACTTGGCCTTTTCTTCTACCTTTTTCTCTGCTCCTGCAACTTGGCATAAGTTGTGAATTTGGCAACAGGGTTGAAATTCTCTTTTTATTCAGGGAAAAATATATCCAAAGACCTATAATTCTGAACTTTCAAGGAAAAATCCTAAATGCAGCAAATGATTCAGTTTTAAGGAAACATGAAAGCACACATCATAATTTACTTAAATTGCTGATTAGTTTTAAAACAAAAATTTATTTCAAATAACTTATTTTACATGCTTATTGTGAAAAATAGAAAAATATGAAGAAGTAAAACAAAATCAACATTCTAATATCCAAAGAAATGTCCTATTAACCTTTTAGTGTTTTTCCTAACTATACTATGTATTTAGGAATATAATAGGCACTAAATTATAATTTTCATGCACTTGACAGTTTTGTCTGTGGCCATGATAATCTTAGCAGTTAATTTGAGAAAGAACCAGTACAATCTGAAAAGTTGCAGAGTCTCTATTGTAGCAAAGAATAAATGACATGGGGAACAACATTGGCTCTAGGGAGGTCTGCATCATTTTAAGCTCTTTCTAATGACTATGTGAGTGAACTTGGAAGCTGATACCCCCTTCAGTCAAGACTTCAGATGAGACCTCAGCCTTGGCCAACAGCTTGACTGCAACCTTATTAAAGACGCTGAACCAGAGGCATCCAGCTAAGACATGCCTGAATTCCCAGTGCAGACAAACTGTGACATAATGTTTGCTGTTTTAAACTAAGTTTTGAGCAATTGTTATGAAGCAATAAATAGCAAAGACGTAGCATAAAATAGCCAAATGAACCTTGGTCATTACACAAGCCCCACCATTCAGTTTACTGTGAAATGTTGGTCAAACCACTCAGCCACTTAACTGATTCTTCAGGGTTTTTTTGTAGGGTTTGACCAGATTAATGTTTTGTAAACTTCATTTATTTAAAACTTAAAAAGAAACTTCCAAATACTTTATATATCTAATTAAAGCCTCTACTGTTATTTACTGAGTCCTTTGAATTATATCATGATGCAAAATTACCTTTAAGCCAATTAGAATTAGCACACATCCCTTTGGTAAATATTGCTAGTCTACCAGTGGTTACAGGTTGGTAAAGGATATTTACCTTTTCCTGACAACTTCATTACTAAATGATATATTGCAATGAATGAAAGTCTTAGATAAAAACTTCATGGCATTTTACCCAAACTAAGATGCAATCTGTTATAAGATACACAATAGTTCTATGGATTATGGAGAATGAAAGAAACATTAACTAATCATAATTATAAAATGCCATTGATTGTAAGACCTCCAGTCTCGGGCATGTTAAAATGTGAGAAAACTATGCATTTTAAGATTAAAGACATATTAGCAACTAAGCACCAAAGGAGGTCATCCATTCTATCAGTACCTTTAAATTCACACTTCTGCCCTAAGTACACTGGCCCTAGCAAAAAAGACTCTCTTTAAGTGGGACATCAGAGTGTTCTGATGCCAGTGTTCTGATCATACTGTTATTACAGCCATCCCTCTATTCAGCTCAGCTAATTTGGTTCCTCTGTGCAGTGGAAGGATGCACACCTCTAGATTAACACACCTCTAGATCTTGAGTGAGGCACTGTGGGTTTGGCAGTGCCCATGGGAGGGTGGTAGGGCCAGTTCAGTATTCCTAGTTTATCACCTATCTTGAATAATACTTGAATAATACTCATTTAAGCTAATAAAGATTATTTCTAACATAACACTAATTGACATAGCATTTGGCATAGGTTTGATTATGGACTTACTATCTTTAAAGAAGGGTTCTTTTTAGGTTTTGAGTCCTCATTAGGGCCTCAAATGATAACCAACCATTCCCAAAATATAGATTGGAAACAACTTTTGTTTAACCTGCATATCCTACTGTTAACACTGAAGCATTGTAAAGTAGATTATTGTATCCATAACATGAAAACCCTTATTTTACTGAAGTAAATTTATCTGGGTAGTAAACTATGCTATCATGACTGTAATTGGAAAATGGGTAACAATGCTATAAATAGAAGTCACCTATAAAAATAAACACAATGCATCACAATCCTAAGTACCATTACCTAGTTAAAGCTTTAAACTAAGGCGGTTCTCTCTTTGTTAAAAGAGGTTAGTAATTGAGATTCTTTTCCTTGACTTAATCAAGAGGGGGGGAAAAACTGGAGAGGGAGTCATTTCCTTAGAATGTTATTCAAAGTTATTTAAAGCTCCATGATTGTACCACCAGGGTCTAGGTCTTACATTTTATGAAAAATGATGTTAGATTATTTCAGAATCCTGACAACTTTAAAACTTTGAAATCCAATTTTTTCTCTTTCTTATGTAAAGTTATGGGTGGAAATATATGTCATCTCAGTAAATAGTACATAGGTCATTGGCATCTTATGCAGATTAGTTGCTGTGAATACTGGAACCAGTGAAGTATCTATTTTTTTAATGAGCTCATTAATAGATGAGAACTGTATAGGCACTTACATATTTTTTCCTCATGGTGTTTATATTATGCATTTATAACATATTACAGATTTTTAGGCTGTGTTAAAAATGTAGGCTCAAGTCTGCTGATTTTAGAAAAAACAAAAACCCAAAGGTTTACTAGTTTGAAAGCCTTTGGGATTTAAGATTTTTTGTTTGTTTTCTACTTTACCTGCCAGTGATAATACAGCAGTACCTGGTGCAACTTGATTTTTGGCACTATTTCATCTTTACTTCACAGTTTTAAGGTTCACATACTTCACTGGATAAATACCTCCAAGTGTCCTTTATGAAAGTAATCATGATGTCAGCTGAGTTAAAAGAACTCATACTGATAACCAATAGTTTGGTTTTCCATCTTCTTTGTGACATATTTGGCAGAGTATCTGCATTCTTTACAACTCAGTACAAAAAAGAACTATTTTCTATATAAGTATGTAAGTCTTAGAGGAAAATGAGAAAAAATGTTTTATGACTTTGGAGAGAGATATGGGCTCTGATATGGGAGTGATATAGGTTCTGGTGCCTGGAATTAGTCACCTGTAGACACTCTCGCCTATACATTCCCAGTAGTGAGATGGGGTGCTCAGAGACAGACATTTACCCATTTCTTACATTTTTTACCATTTGTTTTAAAGCTTATCCTCAACTACACATATAATTTGCCTGACTAAAAATATGGGAGGAATATCTGAGTTCCTTTAAAAGCAATTTTGTAGCAGTCTTGCTGAATTTCTTTCATACAATTTAACCAAGAACAAAAAAAGACAAACATCAGTGTTTCTATGACAGAGTTGTACTGACAACTCGTAAAGATTATCTTTTGTTGAAACCTTCTGATCTCTAATAGCCTTGCATTTTGTTTTAATATTTTATTGCATTTTAAACGTTTCTGAAGTTTAATATTGAAACTAGTTTTTTTTTGTTTCTCTTTTATATTATAATATTTATCCCAAGGGGTGGATTTTTCTGGCACTCTAATTAAATATTAATAACCAAGAATAGGTTGTGTCAGAGACAAGATATAAGAGCACAAATGCAACCACAAGGAAAATTAGCAATTAACTCATCGTGCTTTTTAAACTGCTTTTCTAACTTTCTAGTAGCACTTACTCATTATGTCTATTTGATTCTTTACCAGACTTCCATCTATTAATAGTCATATATTCTCTGTCTCACTCCCACATGAGATAACATGATAGCTTAACCTTCTCTGAGGTATTAGTATTGACAGCTACAATTTTCCTGAAAGGCAACAATGTGGTTTGACAACTGCCTTTTATCCAATCTAGAGGAGTAACCAAGAGTGACAACTTTGGCCCTGAGCAAGAAAGTGACAAAGAACTTTTTGTTGTAATTTGTGAGGTTTTGTTTTTTCTTTTTTTTGATATGCAATAAACTGCACCATGCAGATGGCTGAATATGGCACAGATTTTATTTGAAAGAGAGCATAATCTTTCACTATAGTTATAGTTTTTGCTTATTCTGCTAACAAAGCTCTTTTTTTTTTTTTTTTGCAAAAGAATGTGTTTCTCATTGAGATACAGTCATGCCAAGTCTGAAATCTAAAATCCAAAACATATTGTATTATCTAAGAGCAAACAAAGCTTTGGAAAAAATTATCTGACGGAAAATTACTAGATTCTCTTTTCCCCCGGTACCCAAATATATTTTTCTTTAAACATTTTGTCACTAATTATTTTGTTATTTTAGGGAAATTAGCATTTATTTAGGGAAATTTATAGTCTATTAAAACCAGTAGTGGGAGGAATGATAACTTTTGAAATTTATACCACATATCCATTTTAGAGACATTGACACTGTCGCAAAGGTCCTAAATCCATGTAATTTACCTAGATTATTTTTTCACACCATTAAAACCATTGTGTAATATTAATTCTGTATGAGTTGTACCAATTTGACAACACTATGGTTGGATGTGCAAAAGAATGGATTCTTGGGTGTGTATGGTTATATTGTATGTATATAGTTACATTCATCAGTAGCTGTATTTTCAATCAAATGTCATCTTAAATGGTTCCTACCTTTCATGTCATTTGTCTGCTGGACTGTGAGTACCACATACCTAAAATAAATTACACCATGCCTGGCAAATAGAAAGTACGTTTCTAGTGCTAAATTTTATATCCCTTCTAATCTTAGGGATTAATTTATCCAGCATATGTTGGAGGTTTTGGATATGTGGCTGGTATTGTGCTAGATAAAATTAACAATAATAATTTCAGTTGTACTGACATGAATTCTGCATATTTTTCTTATACTGATTCACTCTTTCAGAAATATTTCACTATTTTAGCAAGACCGAGTCAGGTATGGTGATATAGTGAAAAAGCAGTAGATTTTAGAATCAGGGGATTTGTTTCTGGCTTTGGCTTTGCCACTCACCTGCTGGAAATGAGGGTGGTCTGATGTATGGTCTGTGACTACACCAGATGTGGGATTGGGGCAGCTGATCTAGATGGGTCATCTGCGTGCCTCCTTTACTCACCTCTCCTGCTCTGAATCTTCCAGAATCAGAAAAGATAGTCCTCAGTAACTAAGGACATTTGATCAGCAAGGCCCCTGTTAGAACCTCCCCAAATTGACTGTTGTCCTTATTTTAGTATAGAGTCTTCTCTGTTGCCATCTCTAGAGCAGAGTAATATTGGAGTCAGCTGCCTATTAGGTACTGCAGACATGCCCTCCAGCCTTTTAAACCTAATACATGATATATGATACTTTCCAGTCTTTTTAATGACCATTCTATTTTAAGTTGGATACCATGGCAGCCATTTGGAGTCAGAGAATCCTAGATGATGCTGAAATTATGTGGTTCTCAAGAAGCGAAATGAAACGAAATTTAAAAATAAACATATCATCTCCCCTCTTTCCAAACAATTCCAAAAGCCATGTTAAAGCACATGTCTTAAACCTTCCTTTAAGCCTGTGTCCTTCGGTCCTTTCTCCCCAAAAGAAGTCAATCCATCAAGGAGTCTGGGCTTAGCACCAAGTTTGTCATATTTATTATTTGATATCTTCTTCAGGGAGTGGAAATAGTATTGGTTTCAGGGTCCGCATCATTTCTGTGCCACATCCAAGACACCTTCTACCCTCAAGGATCTTCCAGGCATCCTCCTTACATCTCCCAGGCATCCTCCTTACAGTACATGATGGCCTGCCCAGGCTGGATGGGGTCCCAGATGGTTGGGTCATTGTCTTTGACCTTTCTCTGGGACTTTTAGCCTCCTCCCCGATTTTTCCTCTCCACCCACACTTTCTAAAGTGTTAACTAATATTATATGATTCATAGTAACATTCTAATGGGACTGATGACATTCACCCACTTTTTGGGAAAGTGTCATTTTTGCCAGTAACCTTTTTGGGACATGCAATGTAATGCCTTTAGTTTCTAAATGCAAAAATTGTCCATCCCCCACTTCACTTCACTTTTCTTTTCTTTTCTTTTCTTCTTTTCTTTTCTTTTCTTTTCTTTTCTTTTCTTTTCTTTCTTTTCTTTTATCTTCTTTTCTTTTCTAATTTTTTTTCCAGTTCATGAAGAAGGGAAGGCAGAGCAAATAAGAAATGGCATTGCTCCTAATGGCATTGTACTGATAGTCAACCATTGGCCAAATAGAAGCCCACTCTGCTTTAAAAGCCATTTTATGTCTTTTACTCTTTGTATATTATAAGATTCTTTGTGAAGATAGGTTATTTTTGTAACAGTGCCCAGGGACACGAAATGGCCTTTCATTCTAAAAGAAAATAAACTAAAAAAATAAAAAATAAAAAAAAAATAAAAGAAAATAAACTGAGGGCAGGGTTTGGGAGGGTATTATATCGTTTCCTATTTTGAGAAAACACTCAGGAGCAGTTCTGTTTACTAATACCTGAATTTCCCAGTTGCAGTAAATTGAGCATTCTTCTGGCCCAGTGTTTCCTTGTTCCTTGCATCTAATGTCTACTCGAAAACAAATGACACTCCCAAACAGATGTTCTGGCTCCTCACCGATTCCCACCTGGCAGCTTTTGGCTGCCACGTCGCTTGTTTCTCAGCACAAATTTCTCCTGGGGCAGAGGAAGGCCAGACCCCAACACCTGGAAGGTCTTTTAATGATCTTTGCTCTTGTTATTTTCTGCCTAATCACCATATCATTTACTTCTTTTTATTGCTGCTACCCCTTCCCTCATTCCAGACATAAGGACCCACCTCTTCTAGAAGGCATAAAATTTTCTGCTTTTACCCAGAAGCAGAGACCATATTTTATAGGTCTTTAAATCCTCAAGACATAATTATAACTAATACATAGTGAGTTTTATAAGTCAGTAAAATTGCCAATGTTGCTGAATGTGCATTTCAGAAATCACCCAATTCTCTGAAAACTAAAATAAAATAAGGACTTTCATTAGGTCATTCATTTCCTTACTCATTTTCATTTTGTACAGTCTGCTTTTACTCATCTTCACTAATGGATGAGAACAGAAACCACAAATTCATTAATACGCAATTGGATCCCCAACCCGTTTGCCTTCGGAATGCATTCTATGTTTACAGGCAAATTCATATGCCTAAAGCCTGAAAAAGACACTACCAATAAATCAAGTGGTCTGGACATCTCCCAGTTTGGGAGGAACTGGGAATATTTCCAATTCCTTATTCTATTTTCCTCCCCCTCCCTCTCCTCTTGTTATCCATGAACATCTTGGTCTCATTCTGAGGCAAAGAATGAGCAGAAATGGCCTCTCAGACTGGGAGAGAGAAGCATTTAAGTGTCTGAGGCTAAAGGACTTGTTTGCTTGGTATGTTCAAAATAATTAGACTCAAAACTCATTAGACAATCAGTGCATGTGTTGAGCACACTACATGTCCAGGATTTTGAGGAGATAAAGATAGAGCCCCATATTAAGACAGGGGAGGCAGACCACTACCTACAGAAAAAATTACATCTAGACCTCTGGATGATCCAGACCATAAAAGCTATGAAACTTTAGAGGAAGAGTAGATTATTTCATCTGGAAGCAAAGAGGAGCGACCAATATATGGAAGAAATTTTATCTAGAACTGGGATATTGGAAGGATGTGTAATGGTTGAGTGAATTACAGGTGTTCCAAATTGAGGGAATGGCCTGAACAAAGGTGTAGAGGTGAGGCATAGCCATTTGTACCAAGAAAACAGGACAGATGTGTGAGAGTAATGGCATATGAGACAGGAAAACAACATAGTGATTTTACAATATGTTTTTCTGTGTTGAATGAGCAAGAGTATGGCATGGCAGAGTCACTAAAATGGAAGTACTTGATAAGACAGCTAGAGAGCTAGTATCAGAGAAACCAGTTATAGAGTGCTTATCATGAGATAAAAATATGTAGTAGAAAGGCTTTGAATAAGGTGGCAACTAGGGCCATCTTCACATTAGGTCTCACTCCAGAGGACTTTTGTGCTTCGTTTAATGCTCCACTATTGCTTTCTTGAAATTCTTAATTTTTGAACAAAGGACTCAACATTTCAGCATTTCATTTTGCTCCACAAGACAATATAGCTCCACAGACAGTATATCTGATCTTGCTGTTCAACAATAGAAATTAATGAAGGGAACAGGCACAAGGGCACAAGGAAGGAGGAAAGGATGTGACTAGGTACTGGAGTGTCAGAATTGCAGAGTCATAAATTGGGAGTGTCACAGCACCAGCAACGCAGGAAGATTAGGAATGGGGCCAGGGGATTACTCTCTGAGCAGATTTTCTGTTTGGAACCACTGAATTTAGTATTGAAGGCCAGGGGGATGTAATAAGGCAAGGGGAGCATGGAAAAATGGCAAATAAAGTGGCAAGTTAGAAGCTGGATAGGAAGTGAAGGAAGATATACATTTTAGGAATCAGGACAAAGAAAAATGAGAGCTCCAAATAAAGTAACAGGACAGGTAACGAGAAAAGATGGAGTAGAATTGAGAGACCCCCAATAATGCTGGCTCCATAGGGCAGGGCCTCCTCTAAAAGTGGGGAGATACTCCTCTCCTGCAAGAAGACATCCTGAGGGCTGGTCATGGTAAGAGCGGCTGATCCAAAACAAGGACCTGGAAATCGGGCTTTGGGCAGGGAATAGAGAGGCCACTTTTCTTTCTAGTCTTATGCTTCTCAAAAGAAGTAAAAGACTTTCTCATTCTTAAATCCACAGGAAAAAGCATGCATATTTCAAAGGCATTTAAAAAAAATCTACAGATGTGGGGAAATTTTTACATTAAGACAAACACTGCTAAATTGTGCAATTTTGGAAGAAAAAGTCACATGGAAGGTTGAGATAAGCTTGAGGCTTCGAAGACATTTCTGTTTTCAGCCACTTGCTTGCACCACTCACTCTGGTTTACCAGGTTATCTGTCAGGAGACTGAGTGTCGTGGTCCTTGGCCATTGGCAGTGAATGAGCTTGAGAATCACCTAGAGAATTTTTAAAAGTTTTCCACTTCTGGAGAGTCTGAGTTAGTAGAATTTGTATTTTTTTAAGCTTTTTTTTTAGTATCACAGGTGATAGATACATGACTGCTCTGAGACTTCTCTTCTGTTCTTCTCCTTTCTTCCTCTCTTCCTTTTCTTTCTTCTTCCCTTCCTTCTTCCTTCTCTTCCTCCTTCTCTCTTTCCCTTCCTTCTCTGCTCCTTTCCTTCCCTTTCTCTGCCCTACCCCTGCCCTGTACTTCTCTCCTTCATCTCTATCTCTCTCTGTCTCTGTCTCTCAGGCATCTAGCTGTGTTTTGGGGCATCTCATTTTTAAAGATTGTTTATTTGGGAGAAAGAGAGAGAGAACATGAACACATGCATGTGCGCACAAGTTGGGGAGAGGCGGAGGGAGAGGGAGAGAGAATCTCATGCAGACTCCCACTGAACAGGGAACCCAATTCAGGGCTCAACTCCAGGACCCTGAGATGCTGATCTGAGCTGAGACTGACTCAACCAACCAAGCCATCCCGGCTCTCCATAGGACAGACCATCCATTTTTTGTGTATTTGCTGCAGAAGCGAGCACTGGGGCAATCTCAATAGTGTCTACTAAATACAGCCCTTCAAGTTGAAGTGAGGTAAGCCATAACTTTTAAATTAGGTTTAAGCCATTGAAAGTATGCCATTATTTCTGTTTATTTCTTTCTGTTATCCAAACTTCAATAAAATATTATTTAAAACATTATAGCCAGGTCTATAATGTTTTTGGGTATTACAGAAAGAGTCATATATCATCTCAAGGCAGCTTGTCTAAAAGGGATGGTATTGCAGAGAGGTCTCTAAGGGGACAATGGAGTGTCTGGGCTACAAAGTCCAGCTACCCTCCCCACTGAAGAGCATGCTCCCACAGCTGACTTGGAGGGTTTGGGGGCATCCCGTTTATGTAATAAACCAGCAGGTTTCCTCTTTTTTTGGTCTGAGATATCATGAGCTGCTGTGAAAAAGAGCCTAGGAGAAATTGGTGGGTGCCAGGGGTAAAGTAGCAGTTTATTCCAGAGGCTTACAGAGGCTGAGTGGAGATGGAGAGGGGATAAAAGAGTGTAACATCAAGTCCAGGTGACTATGTGTATTGTGGTTCACACAGAAATAGGGTGAAAGGAAATCTACCTTTTGTGGAAAGACAGGAACACTTTTTAGTTTGAGTGACAACAGGGTTCCAGGGGGAACTATCCAGGATGTAGCTGAGATGGCAACCTGGAGCTGCTGGAAGAAGAGCCTAGGGCAGAGACAGATTTCATGAGACCAGACATGTGGTGGGGTTCACCTTACACCAAATACTATGCGTAGCGTTTTATGTGTATTTTTCTTTCTTGTGGTAGAGAAAACATCAGATGATCTATGAATCTTATAAGGAAAGTTAGCATCAAAAATTTGTTAGAAGACAAAAACCTGTGAAAGCTGAACTTACTCGGAATCTTGTTATTATGTTTTGAGTCTACATGTAAGCCACATCCTTCATCCATTCAAAAAGCGTTTACTTCAGATATTCCTTGCTCTTGGGTCTAAGATGTTCATTTTAGCCATTACTTTTTGTGTGCATGATAATCGGCATGTCAAGATAATTGAGGGGAACAAGATGCTGTGTGGTTCTCATTATAAACTTTAGAAATAAATAAAAGACATCAACTACTTTTGTACATTTGTTTCTAGGTTTCAGAACCTCAAGTTGGTACAAGGACAAGTGAGTTAGTAAAGCATACCAGGTGTGGCTTTCAAATTTTTTGAAAGATACTTTTCAGGTGTGGCTAATCAAAATTTTGAACATTTTTCTCTTCATGTTGATAAAGTCTGAGTCTCAACTTTTCAAGAAAATTAAAAACCTGTGCTTCCTTTATGGCTAGGAGTGGCCCTGTGTCTGGTGGGAGTCCTCAGGAAAGTTCACCTTCTCAAATAAAATCTTGAAGGAAAGTTTTGCACTTTGCCCCATGCCTGTTCTTCATCTTGCCTGAGATGCAGATACATTACCTTGTGGGGTCTCACCAAACTTAAGATGTGCAGCAGCCTCCTGTACCACTGCAACCGTGCTCTAACCTAAGAGTGGGAGAGCAGGGAAGCTGAGGGGAACCTGGGTCTTTGAAGTCATCCTTTCTTCAGCCCTGGACTTCCTTAACCTGAGAGAAAACAAACAAACGGAACTCAAAAAACTGAAGCCATTATTGAGTGAGTGTTCTATTCCTTGTTGTTCAGTGGGTAATTTCTGGCTAATACGCAGGACAATCTAGGGGCAGTAATATAATTGATTCTCAAGAACAAACAGAACACAAATGAAGTCAGGATGCCCAGTTTCCACTTCTGTTTCAAATTGTTTTCACTCTCTACTTGCAACAGGGTAGCTTTTGTGATGAAAAACATGGTAATTCCTAGCTCTCCCCCTTTACATGTTACAGCTCCTGCTACCAGATCCTCAAATCCTGAAGAATGATTTCCTTGTCTTGGTTTAGGTCAGATTCCATTTCCCTATCAATCAATTTTGGCCAGAGGTTTGAAATCTTTTAAGAAATTAACAGTTTTGGGATCCCTGGGTGGCGCAGCGGTTTGGCGCCTGCCTTTGGCCCGGGGCGCGATCCTGGAGACCTGGGATCGAATCCCACATCAGGCTCCCGGTGCATGGAGCCTGCTTCTCCCTCTGCCTATGTCTCTGCCTCTCTCTCTCTCTCTCTCTCTCTCTGACTATCATAAATAAATTTTAAAAAATTAAAAAAAAAAGAAATTAACAGTTTTCAGAAGACCGTATAGATGGAAAAAGTGCTGGGGAAGCTCTCAGAAGGCCTTGGAACCGGAGTATTCTGGGAACCTAAGACAGTAGGTCTCCATTATAGTCTGCGTTGGTAACAGGAGCAAACTATATTGTCTACCATGATCTACATATTTTACGTGGTTAAGGAAAAGAGTAATTGTCTCATTCCTTTTTTTGTTTTTTTTGTGGCTTAGTTTTAGTACCTATGCTTAAGAAGATTGAACAAAATAGGAAACATTAGATTTCTATGACATGCTAAATTTTGGTAATTTCGGAAAGCAGAAGATACTAGAATTGTTTCACTCCAAGAGGTTCTTCCGAATGTAGCAGTTTAGTTTGTATGTTAACAAATTCTGTGCTGCCTTACCATAAGTATCTGCAATGTACCTCACCAGCATTTAAGGATGTATCCCTCCCTTTTGTAATTGGTACCAGAAGCTTCTATGTTTCCACATCCCTTTAGTGATCTCACTGTTTACTATTCAAGCTATGTAGTGGCAGCTGTTTATTTGCTTGTGTATACAGTGGTTTATTGGAATGTTCTCCTCTAATTGGAATTATTTGTGTTTCAAAATTTATATTCACTCACTGTCTGTGTAAAACTCTGCACAATTGTGTATTTCTTCCCCTGAGGTACTATATAAATAATATTTAAAATAAGAAGAAAGACATTTCTCCTCTTTACTTGTGTTTGTCACATTATTACTCTAAGTCTCTTGAGTCTCTTGATATTAATTGAATAGTATTGTTTCCTGGAAATGATATTCTTTGATATGTGACACATTCTTGCTGGAATCCAGCCTGAAGCAGATTGTATTTTCTAAAAAAGGCCACACCACTGTGTTGCACATCCCACATGATCTTCTTATGATGTGACATGCCCTTCTCTATCCTGAGTTGGGGATGATGATCCCTCTCTTGGGTGGACTTTAGAAATGCTTGGACCAACAGAATATGGCAGAAATGATGCTATGTGACTTCTGAGACTAGATCACAAACTATGATATGGCTTCTTCCTTGCTCTCTCTCTCAGGGTGTTTATCTTTGCGACCTAGCTACCATGTTGTGAGGGAGTCTAGGCAGCATAGCCATGCATAGCTGTTCTAGGCTCCACCTGCAGCTAGACTCTTCGTGGAGGGCCAACATCAACGATCTGACATGTGAGTAAACAAATCTTTATGTGATCTCAGAGCCCAGCATTTTAAGTCCTCTGGCTGAGGCCCTCGCTTATTTTATCCCATTAGGATTGGGGGTAATTTTTTTGCACAATCATAGAACTGGAACAGAGTCCATTCTGTTCCTGAATGACAATTGAGAGCAAAAAGATTAAATTATGTCTCTTCCTTAATACTGCTTAATACTGCTATACCCTACATGACATAATAGGCCTTTATTTAGATTACAACTAGCTATTCCAAGGGAGATGTTTAGATATAGAAGCCCCACCTTGGAAAATCATCTGTTTACTATTAAATTATGAAAATTATCTCAAGATGATTATATCCTATGGATATGTAATCTTAGGACTCAAACAATTTAGAAAAAAATACTTAGGGGAATGAAAACCCAAAGAGATGTTTCTATGATGAAATATTGGAATGGGCTACTGATGGAGGCATGGTAATAGTTATCTATGAAATTATTTGAAAGTAACCACAGATTTATCTAGACTACTTTTATTTGGAGAGTAGATGTATAGATTGGACTACTTTTTGAGGTCTTTTATTGCTTTTTAAAATGGCTTCGGAATGTCCTCAATGTATCCATTACTTATGAAGAGAAAAGTCTGCATTAAAACCAAAATGTCTAAATACCAATTTTGATTAATGCTCATGAAGAGAGAATTAGAATTTTACAGCTAGAGGTTTCACATCCTACATATAAAACACAACCATACAATATGGTCTCTGTGGGCTAGACTATATTGTATTTCCTACTTTGAAAAAAAAAGTTATTAGATTGCTACTCAGGATTTTTAGAAATTTATAACATTCTCAGTTTAATTTTTAATGTGGTTAGTTTGCTTTCCAAAGAATTTCTCAACTATCGATGTATGCTACATATGACTGCTTTCTATCCCTGAGATTGAATATGATTTTTGCTTTTGCATTCTCACCGAGCTATATATATATATACATATATATATCATACACACACACACACACACACACACACATATGTATATATACAAACAATTTAACAATAGCACCATATTATCCAGAAACAAGTACCTCCAACTAGAAGCTCAGCCTTCTGGAATAAACTCGTACACTAAGAGCAAGGTCTATACAATTTACTTAAGATTCATTTACTTATGAACAACATACATATATTTTCTTGATAACTCTATAATACTCAGGTCTCTTTGTTGCCCAGTGGTCACTGGATCCTTAACTTGGTAACACAGAGAATTGTACAGGTAAGCTCTTCAAAACCTCTTAAGTCTTTCAAAGCAGAAATAA
Source organism: Canis lupus dingo (assembly GCF_003254725.2). Lineage (NCBI taxonomy): Eukaryota > Metazoa > Chordata > Mammalia > Carnivora > Canidae > Canis > Canis lupus. The sequence goes on from NC_064254.1 coordinate 36,312,219, forward strand.
ACACAAATGGTAGGCAATAAACAACAACAACAAAACTCTTTTAGGATAAATAATTCTGAAGATAAGAATAAACCATTGCTCTTGTGAGCTCAATTTAGTTCCAATGGCTCCATCAGGGATTCATTCTGTCTTTCTATCCTTTCACACACTGGAATGGACATTCTCCCTGGTGCTCAGTGTGTCCCACAGGGAACTAATTCATTCCCCTCTTTTGAAATTGAACCTGCTTCCCCTCCTGTGTTTCCTCTGTCAGTGATGACACCCTGGAATATCCAGTTGTCCAAGCCAGGAAGGTAGGGTAATTCTAAGTCCTTCCAGTGCATCAACCACCAATCCAGTTCCTTTCCAAATACTGCTCATCTATCTCTTCTTAAGTCTGTCTTCTTCCCATTTCTACTTGCCACTGCCCTACCTCTGATCTAGATGCTTATAGCACACCATAATCTATTGCCCCGCTCTGCTCATGCTCTCATAGCTTTGTCTTCAGCAGGACATCAGAGGAATCTACACACAATGCAGACTAGATCTTGCTGATGCACTGCTTAAAACCATTCAAAAGCTTTCCATCACCTACAGGATGAAATAAAATCTACTCCCATGGCATGCAGAAACCTCTCTCTAACTCTTTGTCTATTTTTTTCAATATCCTTTTGTTTTACTTCATTTAAATTCATGCCCAGAATGGAAACAAAACTCCCTGTGGCTCCCCCCAAACACCATGAGATTTCTGTCTCTCTGCATTTGCTCATGATATTGCTTATGTTGATGAACCCTGTCTTTCCTTTACATTCCAGCTTAGGTAGTGACTGTTTCAGGAAGGTTTCCATCTTGTCTTTAGCCATGGTGTTTCTAATTTCTGCACCTACAAATTGCAGCAGCCACTTCTTGTATAGCACTTACTTCATTATTCTGATATATATATATTTTTTGTTTAGATGGCGGTCTCCCCTATTAGGGTATTTTTAATTTTTGGAGCTATGGAAAAAATATGTCTTTGTATTACCAGATCCTATTATGAATACTACAAATTCAATGACTATTTGTTGACCTGAAGTAAACTGAATCAATAGGAACAAACATTCCAGTTTGCATGATCACAAGGTCATTAACCACATTCATTTCCCTGAGCTTGGTTACTGGAACTTAAGCATTCAATAAATTCTTGTTTTATCTTACTGAGTGGACACATTTTGATGCTATTTTTTCCCTTAAAAATAAATAAACTTTATTGGTAGTAAGGTATTTTTTACTGGATGGGCTGGAATAGTTTTGGAAAGTGAAAATAACACCCCACACTCCTTACAACCTCTTCCCATCTGTATTAGTTTCATATTGTTGTTATAACAAATTACCACACACTTAGTGGCTTAAAACAACACCAAGTTATTATCATATAGTCCTGGAGGTCAGAAGTCTTAGATGGGTCAGCAAAGCTATGTTCCTTTAGGAGGCTCCAAAGGAGAATTGTTTCTTTGCCTTTTCCAGCTTCTAGGGGCTGCCTCATTCCTTGGCTTGTGGCTGGGGAGATGCATCATCACATTTTCTCTGGCTCTAACTCTCCTATCTTCCTCTTTTCCCTAATAAGAACCCTATGATTACATGGGCCTGCCTGGATAATTCAGAGTCATTTCCCCATCTTAGTGTCCTTGGCATCATCCCATCAGCAGAGTCCCTTTTGTCATACAAAGTTACATATTCACAGGTTCTGGTAATGAATATCTTTAGGGAGCCATTATTCTTACCTACCATGCTGTCTATTTAATTGCTATGCATGGAGTTTGGCTTCCCAACTGGGAAATAACTCTGTGGATGGGTTTGGAATGAAAAACTGAGGGGTTGAGAAAGAGGGTAGGAAACGGAGTGCATTATTGCTTTTCATTGAGGACCAAGGAATGGTTTGAAATCTTAAACATGGCAAAGAATGGTCAAACTCCAGTGAATACTATATATTGTGGGTTAGTTGATTGGTTTTCTCTCTCTAATAGGATCACTAAAATGTGAGCTACCATGAAGTTCTGTCTATATTATTATAATCTGTTAATTGGTTTTCTCCATACCCTCTTTTTTTAAAAAAATATTTTATTTATTTATTTGTTTGAGACAGAGAGAGAAAGAGCGAGATAGAGGGAGAGAGAGAGAGAGAGAGAGAACACAAGCATGGATAGAGGCAGAGGGAGAGGCAGGCTCCCAGTTGAGCAGGGAGCCCAATGCGGTGGGGCTTGATCCCAGGACCCTGGGTTCATGACCCAATCCAATGGCAGATGCTTAACCAACTGAGTCACCTAGGTGCCCCAACCCTCAGGTTTTTCAAAGCAGTTCTTCCCAGGATAACCAGAGTATGCTGTAACAGTCTGAGATTTCTTTTGGATTTTCCATGTGGACAAATATGTATCAAGTCTGTGACTAGCTGACAGGTCTTAACTAATTAATATTTTAAACTCAAATCTATTACTCTGCCACTTGCCTATAAGGTCATGAAGGGTCTGGCCTCAGCCTACTTCTCCAGCCTCCTGCAGCATCCTTTCCTTCTTGATCTTCAAGCTCTATTAACTATACTTCCCCCACTCCAAAGAATTTGTGTGTCATATCTCCTCTGTCAGGAATGTGTTTTCTTTCACAGCTCTTCAAATTAATTCCTGCTGAATCACATTGTGAATCCAGCCCACACTTTCTTTCAACTCTTGTGTGGATTTGTAATTCTGTGCTCATTTAATGTAATTATACATTTAACGTGTGTCTCCCTCTAAGTGAAGAGTAAGACAAAATTCCAACCATTGCCACTTGTTTAGTATTGCACCGGAGATCCTAGGGGAAAATATGCAAGTGATTGTATAGGTAAATCATGTTTGTGGGTAGGAAGATTCCACAAATAGGTCATTTTTCCTCAAACTGATCTTTGGATTCAATGCATTTGCAGTAACAATTCCAAGAAGATTTTTTCATGAAATTTGATAAACTGATTCTAAAATTTGTAATGGAATAAGCAAAGATGCAAGAAGAAGCAAGGCATTCTAAAAAATAATTTTAGATTTGCCTTATCAAGATTTATTATAATTTGAAATTGATTAGAAGAGTGGATATTAATAAAAGATTGGACAAATAGGCCAATAGAAAATCTGGAAACGGTTTCACACAATAATGTAAGCCTGAGTATGTGAAAAATAATAATAAAAAAAAATTCCAGAATGGTCTACTACTTAGATATGAAGTGTAAAACATTATAACCTTTAGAATATGTGGGGAAATGTCTGGGTCATTCATCTATGGATAAATTTGATAAACAAAATACAGAAACCACTAATCCTAAAGGACAAGATCAACCTAGAAAATTGAAATTAAGGAATATTAAAATTAATAATTTTGTTCATCAAAATATATCAGTAACACATAAAAGTAACAAAGGATTAGTAGCAAGAATTAACATATAACTTCTATAACTCAGTAATAAAAAGATGAATAATTCAGTAGGAATGAAGGCAAACACGTGAACAGGCCTTTGAGAGAAGAACTGTGACAAGAAAATACATGAAAGAGTGTTAGATTTTATTGGCAACAAGGAGAATATAAATTAAAATGCAATATGAATTCATTTCACATTTATTGATGGGAAATAGTAAAAATTCTCACAATACTAAATGTTGATAATGTTATTAAGAAAGAAGAATAGTTAGACAAATTGGTATAGCTCCTTTGGAAACTAGTTTGGTAATGCCTTATGAAGTTGAAAACGTGCATACCCTATGACCCAGCAGTTCCATTTCTAGAGAATATTCTCTAGAGATACTATTACATGTTTTTGCTGTGTGTCACATATGAGAATTCATGTGAGCATTGCTTGTAAGACTGAAAGACAGAAACAATGCAGTGTCCATCAGTAGAGGAGGTCAAAGCAAATTGTCCTATATGCTTACAGTGGAATGCTCTGCAGCAGTGAAAATGAAGTAACTGTAATTAGACATATCAATATGTTTAAATTTCAAAATCATACACTGCTAAGCAAAAATATGACAGATAAGTATATTTGAAGTGACTTCATTTACATAAACAAAATGGGTAAAGTTAAATGATAGCAAGCATGGGTGAGTCTGTGTCTATGTGTGAAAATTAAAAAAAAAAATTTAAAAGATTTATTTATTTGTTCATGAGAGACACACAGAGAGAAGCAGAGACATAGGCAGATGAAGAAGCAGGCTACCCGCAGGGAGCCTGGTGTGGGACTTGATCCCTGGACCCGGGATCATGCCCTGAGCTAAAGGCAATGCTCAACTGCTCAGCCACCCAGGCATCCCGACAAAATTTTTTTTAAAGCAAAGGAAAGATAAAAAATTTAAATAGTAGTTAAATTAAATAGTAATTACCTAAGATGGAGAAGGGGGGATCCTCTCATATTAGGCATAGGTTTTTTCATTCATACTGAAAAAAATAATGTATCCAAATCTATATTAGTGATATTCTATTTTTTTAAAGATTTTATTTATTTATTTATTTATTTATTTATTTATTTATTTGAGAGAAAGAGAATGCAGGGGGAAGGATTAGAGGAGAGGGACAAGTAGACTGTGGAGCACAGAGCCCCACTCAGGAATGAATTCCATAACTCTGAGATCATGACCCGTGTTGAAATCAAGAGTTGGACGCTCAAGTGACTGAGCCAACCAGGTGCCCTGGTGATATTCTATTTTTAAAGCATGATGGTGGAAGAACATGGACATTTATTTTTTCTAATATTGTTTCAAGTGGATATATGTTATGAGTGTGTGTGTGTATGTATATGTTTATGCACAATATATTCCACAATAAAAAAGTGTTTTTGTTTTTTTTTTTGTTTTAAAGGAAAGAACACTGGAAAAAAGCCTTAAGAACCAAGTTCACATCTCAGTTCAACATCTAACAGATGTTAGATGGGCAGATGTTTGAGTCTGAGTTTCTTCAACTCTAAAGATGAGATTTGAAACAAAATCTTGAAGGAAATTTTCCAACTCAAATTGTTGGTTGTTGTGAGATACCCAGTCTTTTTAGCTTGACTGCTATGATTTTAAAAGGCAGAGGAATAAAATTCTTTTTGGGAAAGACACATTAAATTCTGATTATCACAGGTGAACCTAAGGAATCTGCAGGCCTCTGAGTGATTCATCATATTTGAACCTATCTCATTGACTCCTGTCTTACTCAGTTTTTCGCACTGGATCAGAAGACACTCCCCATGACTTGCTGTTTTCTGATTCTGATTTTCCTGTGGCCTAAAAGGAATTTTAAATACATATGCTTATTCTGCCACAGATTTATACCAATGGTAAATGGAGGTAGTCTGAGAGTGATGTATTTATGAACGTAGCCAAAAAGTCTATCAGGCAGCAGAAGTATTGTGGGAGGGGTTTTCCATGAGTAATAAAGGGAACTAATAAACTACAGAGCCTGAAGGGAGGGTAGGGTGAAGCTGTCACATGCAAGGGTTTTTGCTTTATTGGTGAATTAATTCCTGGCACCATCAGCAAGGCACAAGGCTTTGTTTATGCATGATATTGGAAAACAAATTCTATATTATAAAGTAACATGCAGTTTAATCTTTGTGAAGCGATACTGGAGTTTAGCTACAAAGTTATTTGGGAATTGTTTTATTTAGGGTAAGGAAAGCATTTTATCTTCTGATGCAGGTAGCCAAGAAATTATCTTGGCGTACGTATCATGCTGCTACTCTAAATACACAATTTTAAAAAGTTAACTGTATGTTTATGAAATACAATACACATGACAAAGCATATCCTGTCTATTTGGCCTTAAGCAATAAATAATTTAATAATTAAAAAAAAAAAGCTGTCCTCCATTTTGCAGATCCTCCTAACAAGCTACTAAGCTAGAATTTATTGTAGAATCCTTTAGTTGTCAAAATCACATTTCAAATTTTAAAAAGTCCAATAAAGTCATGTTGCAGGCAGGTTATATATTAGTTGAGTTGTGAACATTCTGTTCTAATTTCCCCCATAAACTAGAAGTATTGAGTGTCATGCTAACATCTGTGACCTGAACATAAAGTTGACAAAAAAGAACTTTAATGGCCTTTCCTACTCTCAAATAATGTCTAGTTTCAATCTGTGGTTAAAGAAAATCTGGAGCATCAAAGCAATATATGCCTCATATTTCCAACCATTTTGTGTTTTCCCATTGAACATAGTTTCACCGGAATCTAAATTACATTTGTTGTTTTTTTTAAAATTTGGTTTATGATGAGATTTTGTTTTCATGTGATCTCAAGTGCTCTTGACGTCAAAGATTCAGAGCTGCGAGGGCTTTAGTGATCATCTAATATCACATTTTAGTTTAACATGTGCAGAAAATGATCTCCTTTTAATTCAATAGGGTCTCAGTTGGAAAATGGAAAAATTGTTCCAGAAGTGAGCTCAAAGGTAGTGGTAGCTTGTGGGTGTATATTTTGGGCAGTTTGTTGATAGGCGTACGGCACAGCCCGTATGGTTGGTTATCTGTGTGGATATGTATATAACAAGTTGCTGATTATACTTTTTTGGTTAGATTTTTCTACATTTGAGGGAGATTGCAAATACAAGTCCACAGTCTCTTTTCTGATTATTGCCAACACTGCACTTTGATCCCCAGCATAACCTGTTCTTTGCTTTTGCTTTTGATTCCAATAGGGAATGGATGCCTTTTGATTCAGCTCGTCACTGGGCCCTATTCTAATTGTTCTGTTTGTGCTCATGTCTCTTTGGTTTTCCTCTCAATTGGTGCAGACTTCATCCATCATCTCTGGGTTATGTACATCTAACACAGCTCAGCTGAGTGGCTGCAAGTTTTGTTTCAGGATCGGCAATACTCCAGAAGTCTGGTTTTATTCCGTGGGTGATTTTTTTTGTCTTTCTGTTTGTTGATGATGTCGTTTCTAGGTGACCCTAATAAAAATGTCCAGGAAGTTATGTGTGATGCTGTTGACAGGCCCAAGTCTAACAGCTGCTTATTAGGAGAGCTGTCTGACTTTATCTGGTGCCTGATGATTTTGTTGTGGCTTAGCATTACACTGACTGGATTGTGTTAGGTACTCTTCATAACAGACACACACTTGGGTCTCTGCCTTTTGGAAGCTGATGCCACCTAATTTGAAAGCCTAAAAGGGTACAGGACCACCTTCGAATGACTGAAAAGCCTGTGAGGTTTTCCTTAGTGCTTTCCGCTTTTTTTGTTTATCATTTCCTTTTTTCTCCTTGGTGGCTCATATCCTAATCTCCCACATTTCATTCATACTGAAAAAAATAATGTATCCAAAACAACGTAAAGGACTATCCCTACTGGAGTTTTTTTGAATTTTAGTACTGAACTAGTCTCAAACAAATAGAAATAAGTTGTAATAATTGGATTTCAAATATCAATGACAGAGGAAAAATTTTCTATGACAGAGTCTTCTCTTCATTACCCACTAGTGGCCATGTGGCTGTGGACATTTGTATGATTTTCTAATAAACAGATTCACATTATGTTAGTTTGTGTATGTCTTCTAAGTAACTCCTGTTAGAATCATACTATTTAGCACTAGTAGGGGAGATTATCAGCTGATCTCTCTGTGCATTAGTAATCATGCTCAGGTGAATAATTAAGCTAATTAAAAAGAAGTTATCACAGCATCTCATTTGAGGCCAAGGTATTTTTTTGCAGTTTTATTGATGTATAACTGATATATAACATTGTGTAAGTTTAAGACATACAATGTGATGATTTGATACACGTATATATTGAAAAATGATTAGTATGCTTTGGGTTATTGGTATCTTTTAGATATATATGGCATCTATAACTCAGGAAAGAAGATAGGGAATTTAAAAATTTATCTGAATGTTTTTAGGTACTATATTGTGTACCTAAATTACCCCAAAACTTCATGACTTAAAACAGCAAACATTTATTAGTCACAGTTTTTGTAAGTCAGGGATTTGACAGCAGCATAGCTGAGGCTCTGGCACAGCATTTCTCATGAATCTGCAGCCAAGCTCTACCCAGGGCTGCAGTAATTTGAAGGTTTGACTGGAACTGAGGATCAGCTTCTAAGATGTTTGATTCACATGGCTTTTTGTAGAAGGCCTCAGTTCCTTGCCATGGGGACCTCTTTATAGGGTTCTTGGGTATCCTTGAAACAGGATACCTGGCTTCCACCAGAGAGAGTAATCTAAGACATAAAACAAGGAGGATCCTCAATGAATTGATCAGTTCTGTCACCTTCTAGTTCTTAGAAGTTAATCACTAAGCTGAGCCCACACTCCCAGAGAGGGGAGTTAAGCTCTACTTCCTGAAGAGATGAGTCTGAAAGAGTTTGTGGACATATTTTAAAACCACCTCACAAATTGAAAGAACAGGAGAAGGATGTGGGAAAAGTCTTCCAACCTTATCGAGCCACAAAGGATCCAACTTTATTTTAAAAGATTTCTTTCTCTATTTTTCCCATTACCTGGGAAATATCTTTGCTTGACTTCTGGAGCTACTGATCTGTATCTTATGGGTATAGATATATCTTTTTTTTAAAAGATTTTATTCATCCATTCATGAGACACACACACACACAAAGAGAGAGAGAGAGAGAGAGAGAGAGAGAGAGGCAGAGACACAGGCAGAGGGAGAAGCAGGCCCCATGCATGAAGCCCGATGCGGGACTCAATCCTGGGACTCTGGGACCATGCCCTGAGCCAAAGGCAGACACTCAACCACTGAGCCACCCAGGCATCCCTAGATATATTCTTAATACACCTTAAATTAATTCGCAGGTTATGTGAGCTCACAGAAACTTTATGTGTATTCTTTACTCATTCTAGAGCATCATATGTTGTCCTCTTGCTGACCTCTTGTCACAGAGTTTCAGCAGAGGCTTCAAGGCTGAGAACAACGGATCTTAAGTGCTCTCTTGTTCTGAAGACTAGTACTGACATTTCCATAGGACTTGCTGAAAGGACAATTAAAAATGATCAGATCATGAACCCTTAGCTCATGTTACATGAGATGATAAATTCGGAGTATAAGGATCTGACCGAAGAGGAAGATAATTGGAAAAGGATTGTTGGCCATAGTAGGATGGAGCTGTTTTCCTCTAACTTGAGCTAAGTGGGGTGGCTGCCTTTGAGAGAGTCACTGGTGGAGAGAAGGAAGTGCTGTCTTGCCCTGGGTGGTTGCCCACTGACCTGCAGCTGTGAACAAGCCACCAGAGTGGAGGAGATTAGCAAGTTCTCTGGTGGTGTTGATCTGTTTACCTTGGCTTCAGCAGGCACTGGGCACACATCTGATTTTTACCCAGAGAAGTCTCAAGTATGAGAGGCTGCCCATGGCAGTTGCTGAAAACCAAGTGAGAAGAACACTGAAGTTGGAGCTAAGGACGCCAAGAATAGGAGGGTGGGCAGGAGTGTGCTTCCTGGAGCCAGAGAAGACACTGCGGAAGGAAGTGAGGACAAAGCTACTTCAAGTTGATGTCTGGTCAGGCAAGGTGAACTATAAGTGAAAAGGAATCATGTTTAAGTGAGGATGGAGAGAAACATACAAATTGGGTGAGAAATGAATGCTTTGAGTTCAATTAAATTGGAAAGGAGGTGGGAAAGGAGACTGTTCTCATGCCTGAAAGTAATCAGAAAGCTATGGAAATCTGCCTAAGATATGGCCAAGGGACAGGGAAAGAAAAATACAACAGATATGTGAAAAAATAAGAATGTTTCCGTTTTGTACTTTAAAGCTCATTTGATAAATTGGTTGAGCAAAAGCTTATTGAGCAATCATGTTCTAAAATAGTGCCCCCTGGTACACGGAATCTTTTCCCGGGTATTCATCAAATGATGGTAAATGGGAGCAATGTATCTTTATTACCCACAGAGTAATCATCCTGTGAAGTCTGGGGGCTGAAATGATAAACTGAGAGGTTCATGCAAAGTGGTACTGAGGGGCAAGCTGGAAGAGGACTAGCATAAGGGCCACTGACTGCCACTGAGGGTTTGCATACACGCTGAAGAGTACAAGCTGTTGCCGCCACGGTCAGAAGTGAACAGTTCTGAGCAGATAGGCGAATAAGCATTACGTAATATGAATGCTTTTCTGGACACCATAAGCCCTAATAGTTGCACTGTGACTATTTCAGATTTGTTTACGAATTGTTTGAAATCTTTTAATCTCTTCAGTCATATTACCAAAAGTGTCTCGTATTTGAAAGTACACCTGAAACCACTATTGTAGATAACAAAGAGGCTGAAGTCAAGAGATGTCCAAGAAGGAAGTACAGTTAAAAATGATGATGATGAACACTTCTAACAATTCAGTATGGTTCTAGGTCTGCTAAATATGTGAACTCATTTACTTGGATACATGTGTCTTGCCATAATATTGGCAAAGATTTTCTCAAGTTTTAATATATCTGATTCTATTTAAACATTTCTGTATTTGTTCTATGCCATAGACATCCCATTTAAACATAATTGGTTAGGATTGCTTTTTTAATACTTAAGAATTATCACTATTCAGAAGTGTTTTGTCAGAAGTGTTTTGTCATGCTTTTAACTATATTTTTTGAAAGCCAGACTTTGTTTCCAGCTTTCAGAATCACTATTTGTGTTATAATATTGCACTACAAACAGACCGAAAACTATTATGTTCAAGTTGATTTTTGTTTTTGTTTTAAGTGCTGTATGGACTCATTCCACAGAGGAAAGATTGATTTTTTTTCTCTTCCTTAGAGCTTTTACGTGAAAAGTAAAGAGGCTTTTCACCCAGAAGAGGTGTTGTTTCATTTGAGGTTCGTGACTCATCTGTTTTAATTAAATATATCCTGATAGTATCATTAAATGTGTTCTTAAATAATATGGTTTTTCTTACCATATGTGGTAGTTTATTGTGTGTACTAGTTATTTAATACAGACATAAGTAAAACAGGATTTGGCTGGGGAGAAATAGGGATAATTCTTTATTCCAGAATAAAGAATACAGAGACTGAATGGAAACATACCTGCTTCACTGCTCTTGGATTCTATACTTGGCCCTGTTGACTTTATATCCTTTGAAATTATGGATATTGGATCAAATTTTCATGTTGGAAAACACTCTGTGGTGAAATTAAATGAGCATGTGATTTGAATAACCTACGATTTTCACACAGATTCAGATCATTGAAGTAAAAATATTTCCCATAAAACGCTGTTAATTTGCTGAAATTTAACACAAACCCCCAATGATGCAGTAATACAAAGAAATCTGTTTATTAAAAAAATTCTGAACTATCTTTTCTGGATTTTATTTCTAATAGTTTCTAGGCAGAAACATCTCACAGATATGAAAGAAGTATGTCATCAGTTCAATTCAAGAAGTTGTTTTTAAACAAGCGACTAACATGATACATAATTGGAGAAGTTGTTTAAAATTACAGAATATGAGAATTGGAAGACTCTTAGACAATTTATACCCACTATGTTAGTTGACTTCTCAGATTAGTCATAATTGATTTAGCAAGTCCAATGATCAGTTTGTAAGAGTTTTCTGTTGCTGTGTAATAGATTATGACAAATTTAGTGGTTTAAAACAATCCATTTAGTATCTCACGATTGTGTTGAAGTCTAGGCACAGTGCAACTGGATTTTCTGTTCAGTCTTACTGGACTGAAATTATGGTTTTGTCCAGGGCTGCAGTTCTCACCTGGTGCTTGGGATTCTCTTCCAAGTTCATTATTTGCAGCTAGAATTCATTTCCTTATGGATGTAGGACTGAACTTCATTGTCTGCTAGCTGTCAGCCAGGGAAGACTCTCAGCTCTAGAGGCTGCCCTGAGGTCTTGCTGCATGGCCTCCTTCATCTTTAAGTCAACAATGGTGCTTTCAATCTCTGACTTTCCCTTCTGCCACAAGACAGAGAACATATTCTATTTTTGAAAGGATTATGCGATTAGGTCATGCTCACTGGATAATCTCTTTTTGACCATATCATGTTACCATAATTATAGGGATGATGTCTCATCATATTCACAAGTTCTTCTCACACTCTAGGAAAGGAGATTTTACAAGAGCATTGGTTACTTTGGGGTGGGGGGTTATCTTAGGAATTTGCCTACCACACATCTATATATACATCAGTGACTACAACTTTGCATTCTACAAGACTATTAATATCAGGTAAATCTGCATTCTGGACAGTGATCAGGAATTCTGGCTTGTTTGGTTATTACCATCCATTCCTACTTGATTTTTTTTTTTTTTTTCACAATTCCTCGCCTTAAGATACTTTCTGGAAAGTAGACAGCACTCGCTCTTCCTTGATTTTGACTTATGAGTGCCAACATTCCAGGCTTAAGCTTCTCACTCCTGCATTTCCACACCAGAGACTTCAAGTGATGTCCATGGCAAATGGATAGGTTCTAGTTACACAGTGTTTGAAATAAAATGCCACATTTTCTACTTATAAAAAGATTTTTGTTCAGAAATTTGTACAGAAACACAGTAAATTTGCCTACTCCCCTTTTTCTTATAATGAAACAATAATATTTGTTCCTTGATCTTCTAGATTTCTGAGAAGAGCATATACCTGGCATTTCCTGAAATGAGTTTACTCAGCAACAATACAAACTCATTCCTTCTTGTTAATGCCGTTGTATTTTAGTGGAAGGTAAAATTCTGTTTATATATAGGATTTGCTTCAATTTTTTACACATGTTTTCTAAGAATGTGCATATTGAGGTTGGTAAGGATTACTACATAAGAGCTGTGTACTTACTCTTTTCGGCCCATATGTATTGGAAACACCAACTTGCCAAGGTTTTTGATGAATTCAGACAAATGCATCAGAATATTTTCCGTCAAACAGGAGGTAGAGGATCAAGCATGGATTTTCTCTTTATAGCACTTCTGGCAGGAGGCATTTGGAATGAAATTCATGTATTCCTTTTCCAACTTGGTAACCGCAACATCTGTTTGTCTCCATTGGCTTTTGGCCATTGATCTCCTGTCTTCAGTAGAAGACACCCACGATCCCTCTTAAGACCAAATGATGACAAGAAACAAGCAGTTCTCAAGTGATTTTAGTCATGGAACTAGTCATAGCCAAAGTGTGGCCTGGTTACATCATCTAAATTCATCGAAAAGGGGCTTAATTCTATGTTTTTCTTTGATTTGGGGGACTGAATTATTAATATTGCTTATTTATTTCAAAAAGAAAAGGTCAAGAGATTTAGACTGGAACCAAAGAAACATACTCCCCACTTACTTAATATAGTGCAGGATGTGTAATTTTACTTTCTGACTAAAAGGACCACCAAAAGAATTTAGTTGATTTTCACAAATTTAGATAAGAAAAATTTAGCTGAAATTAAAAAAAAAAATATATATATATTCTTAAACAATGAAAAAAATTAAAGCACTCTTTTCCAAGTTTTTAAAAAAGGATTTTGCTAATATGTTGCAATAGGAGCTGATAACTTTTCTACCAAACTATTGCCACTTCTAAAACTGCAATTTGCAACTATTAAACAGAACACGGGAAAGTTCAGGAGAGGCCACTGCATGCAAGGTTGGGGTATCATTATCTTCCAACAATGGTTTGGAGCCTGTCAAGCTCTCCTTTCAGCAAGGATTCTGTGATGTTGGTGCTTCTCACTGTATTACTATCCGGTTCTGCTTTGTTCTGGCTGACCACACCCTGTCCAGCTACAGCAGGTCCTTTAGCTATTGCTGCTGCTACTGCTTCCTTTTCATTTTGGTTTAACTGAAATTGCCCTATAGCAAAAATAAGTCAGGTCCTTTGGAAGCAGGAAGACTTGGACTAAAATCTAGGCTTATGCTGTAAAAACTCCCTAGAGCCCTACCTAATGAGAGCACTTACCTTAGATGTGTGAAGGGAAGTGCTCAGATCTAGATTTGCCTCTGTCTCTAGTCTTAGCATCTCCTCTGGTGCATCAGCTGCCCATTCTGTGCTTCAGATTTCTGTTGTGGCCACTCACTCTTCCTCCATCCTGGACTCAAACTGAGTACCTTCTGCTACTGACACCTCCCAGTTTCCTGGCCTTGTCTCTCTTCTGTGGTTCTCTCATCTGACCTTAGTTTGCCTGTGGCCCAATTCAGGCCTACTGGATTCCGCCCTCTTGACTTGTCTCCCAGCTGGAGCTGTATCACATGACACTGTGCTAGAACCGAAGAAAGCTGGGGGAACAAGATAGATGTGGTATTCTATCTAGAATAGATAGAATACCAAGGGACTTGCAGACTAGTAGCAGTGACAGACCTTCATTAATTAATTAGAGTATCAATTCTTCATGCTCTAATTCTAAATTGTCTAAAATTTTGAAACATTATTTTTTTTTGTCCAGCTTTTGTATAGGTTATTTCTAAATATTCCAACACCCACTGATTTAAACTAATGCTAGTGTCTAACCTGGCTACATCTCTGCTCTGGAGGGGTCAAATACTAAGAAAAAAGGCATTCAGTGGATGGATTTGACCTTAGGCTGAGTTTTGACCACCACTGTTCTTTATTTCATAAAAACTACCATCCCTGTGCCCTGTAAAAACATCCTTATATGATTTTGTGTGCTGACTGAAAACATCTTAGGAAGTATGCAGAATCTTGGGGATATTTATGGTAAAATGAAATATGGCAAGGTTAAAGGAATTAACCTTTATGGGGACCCACACAAATGGAAGGCAGATCCTAGAACTGCACACTCATACTCTGTGTCCTAGTTATTGGGCTTCTTTCTTTGTTTTATCCGCCAAGGGATGACCAGAGCAGAAAACATCCTCAACCAATTAGTCAAGCTCCCTATTTGGTGATTATCCTTGTTTTGAGAACATCTTGTGTATTGCCACATCTGGGGCTCCAGTTGCAGCTTCGTTCACTTTTGGGGGCAGCTCTTTCCAAGGAACTGACCTTCTGACTGAGCCAGGTGGAGCCGGGTTAAGCTTTTTTTAGCTAGATGTTACGCATTACATATTTAAACTATTTAATCACTGAGATCTGTATGAGGCAGGGGAGGAGAAGGCTATGCCTTACAGAGCTTCGAAGTAGATTTCCAATCTTTAAGTCCAACTTGGTCATCTCACCAAATAAAAACTTTTAAATGTATCTATATTTGGAGATCTCCCAAATTTATATCTCCAGTGTGGATTTCTTGCCTAAACTCCAGACTTTTATACCACTTCTTCCTTGATGTTACCATTTACTAGTAATCTGAATTTCACAAGTCCAATATCTACCCCCCATACTCTTTTTAAAATCTACTTTCTCCATCTCTATGATCTCGGATCATCTCAGCACTTTTTCCTTTAGTTCTTAGTTCAAAAACCATCGTCATCTTTGACCTTTTATTTTTACTCCATTCCATACCCATACTCTCAGTAAGTTCTATTGACTCTACCTTCAAAATAAACACATCCAGAATTTGAACACATTTCACTTCCTCCAATACTACCACTTGGTCCAAGTCACCATTATTTCTTGCAAAGATTATTTTAAAACTCTTTTAATGGGTCTTCCTGATTCTTGATTCTTTTCTTTCCCTATGGTTTCTGCGCTCATTACTTAAGTCTTAAGCCACTGAAATCAGATCATGTCACTCTTCTATTCCAAATCCCCCACTAGCATCCTATCTCATTCAAAGTGAAAGCCAAGGTCATTACAGTATTCTGCAAACCTTTGATAGAAGTTTTGGCCCATCTATATTATGTGTATCACTCATCTCTCTTTCTTTCTCTCTGTCTCTATTTTTTCTTTCCAGCTGCAATGGCCTTCTTGCTAATTCACTCACCTCAGGAATTTGAACTTGGTATTTCCTATGGCCTGGCTATCTTCAGGGCTCACTCTCTTATCTCTCAAGTATGTGCCCAGATATCACCTTCTCAGTAGGGCCTTCCCTGACCATTCTGTTTAAAATGGAAATTTGCCATCATCCCTGTCCCAGCCTAGCACAACTACTTCTCATCTTCTACTTTTATTTTTCCCCTAACACTGAACACAATTAACTAAATAATCATTTTTATCATTCATTTGTCTTTGACTTCCTTTCAAATGTGAATGCTATGATAATAATAATGTTTGCTCTCTTATGGTTGTAAACAGTGCTGAGCACATAATCATCTACCATACTCAATAAATATATCCTCTTACATTTTTTATATGAATGAATGAATGAATTATTGCTATTTTTATCTTAAAGTAGAAAGAGGGTGTAGGGGCCAAATAATGCAACTGTCCATTGGAGTTACCTCACTGATATATACAAATTTTTAGGTTCAGACATTCTATCTTCCCAACTGTATTATAGACCTTTGTGAGATAGAGGCCTTATGTGGCAAATCTTTGCAATACCTACACTATCTTAGTGCAAAAGATCCTATAATACATATTAATCTATCTGTGATTAATATACTTATGATTGTGGCATATGAAAAATCTGAAAGTCCAAAACATTGCACATTTTCATAATTAGTTTTCATTATATTTTATCAAAATACTTCTGAAATGCTAATTCACAAGTCTCAATGATACTTTAAATAAATTAAGAATATAAAAATTCTCCTTTCTTTGTAGCAGCATAAACAATGAATATTCCATAACACAGATTTATATGTGCCTATATCTTCCTTTTCATCCTTTATTTTATGTTGTTAGGTAGTTTTAAAAAAGGGAAAGAACTTTTTATATTCCCACATGTACACACACGCACATACACACACATGCAGGAAAATAAAGGACTTTGACACAAATGTTGAAAGTTGTGAAGAATGCCAAAATTAATTCTAATCCAGAGGCCAGCCAAATGTCACTTAAAAACAACAACACAAATAATTTATATGCTTAATTTTTCCCTCAATAATGTGAAAAAACGTGTGGGAAATTGCTAACTTAATGCAAATGAATCTGTTCTATGCCAAGCAAAAATTCTTCTCAAAAAAGTTGAGATATGTATTAGTAAATGCAACTAAATTTGATTTAGCATCCTAAAATAGAATGACATTCTATTCCCAAGATGTAAAAATTAAAATGAGTTGAAAAGTGAACTTGTGCATTTAGAAGTGAATGAGGCAAAGGATTAGTTAATTTAGTCTCTCTTGAGCGTTCCTGTGTGCAATGTGCAACATAGCTTCATGCAGGGAGTGATCTGCCTTTGTTATTTTCAGCATTGTTCCTTACAGTACTGTCTCATAAATATATATAGGATGAATACATAAATACAAAAAATATTGTAGAGTATGATGCTCAAGACTTTTCTTGTGAATTTTCCAAGATTATTTGATCTTGGAATATTTAGTGAAATGATGTAAATAGCTTTTAAGCTTTTCTGATTTTAATGTAAAATAAAATGATTTTAGTTACACGAAAGTAAAATGTTTTAGTTTAAGAGATTATTGTCCTGATGAATTTAACAAACTCATTTCAAAACACATATAAAAATCCCCAAAATGCAAAATCTTCCTGTTTTTATTGAATATGCATAAGCATCTTTAGATTAAAGCAGTTAGATAAAATTAACATGTAATTTTAATAGAAAAATAGACTTAACTGTTGACTTTTGATACTTTTGATAAACTTTTGACAATAAAAATCAAAACTTCAGATTTTAATTCTGATTTTCTCAAGAATCTGATGTGAAGCATTTTGAAAGAAAAAAATCTTAATTGATTATATCAGTTTAATTTAAAGATTGACCATATATATAAATCCCCCCCATTAAATTTGAATTCCCTTTATTAGGAATGTTTGATATAAATTTTAGGAAATGGTTAATCATGATTATTAAAAGACATTCTAATATGTCAAATGTACATTATAGAATTTAATTTCATAACTTATTAGTAAAGAAAAATCATAAAAATTATGTAATTGTTTTAGAAATTCCTAGTTTTTACTATAATAAATTTCCAAAACTGAAAAAATTTTCTTTAACAAGTTTTCTCCCCATAGGATTAGTATAATTGTAATTATTATTTTTGACTATAGACTTTCCTTAAGATAATTTTAAAAATGGTTGGGTGGTTCAGTCAGTTAGGTGTCCAGCTCTTGATTTTGGCTCAGGTCATGATCTCAGGGTTGTGAGATTGAGCCTTGAGTCACATAGTGTGGAGCCTGCTTAAGATTCTCCCTCTTCCTCTTCCTCTGCACCACCCTCTAAAAAAATAAATAAATAAATGTTTATTGATGGTAATCACAATGTGAAACAAAAAAGTGATGATATACGTTTACCTACTTAAAAATCATGGAACCCCCATAATTCCCAATAAAAATCACAAACTACCATTTCTATTGGATTATAATTAATGTATGTACATGTGCAAAGGGATATGAATTAGAGCTATAAGAGTTCTGAGATTATGTGCGGAAGAATTCTGGCCACATTTTCCCTGAAACTAATTTCTAGTAATTAAACTTTTTTATTGCCAAAAACTGGATTTGCATTTTTTGGAAATTAAGAGAGAGTAGGTGTGGTTGAGTGGGGATTTGGATATTTGGACATTGCCAATCTTTTTTTTTTTTTTTTTTTTGGACATTGCAAATCTTTAATAAAGGTAAGCGAAGGCCTTGAAATGATGCCATCCTTTTTCCTTGCTCTTTATTCTTCCTAACCAATAGAAGCTTTCTAAATAATTTCATTGACTATAAAAGCCACTTTAAGAGTCTGTATGCAGTACTTAAAACTTTGTTGCCAGTTCTTAGAACAATGGATATTTCTCTACAAAGCCTTGAAAATGATTACTAGGTCTTTGACATGATTTTTTAAAATTTTTTCTTAAATTTTTTTTGAAGTAGGTTTTGCATCCATTGTGGAGCCCAATGAGGGGCTTGAACTCACCACCCAGAGATCAACACCTGAGCTGAAATCAAGAGTCAGAGGCTTAACTGACTGAGCCATCCAGGCACCCCATGACATGCTCTTTTAAAGAGAAATTTAAGTTTCTCCTGTAGGATTGCTAAGAAGTACCTAGATTATATGAGACCTTTCATGTTCTGAGTGGTTGGACATTGATTGGAACTGTGCCATTTTATGTCAGCCAATGGAATTATTGTTAGTGTTTACTTAATAGATTAGTTTATGAATAGTGACTGGAATAGGCTTGTTCTTCTTGGAGATGCTTGGAACTTTCAACAAATAGGTAGTTGGGAAAATGACCTATAGCACTTAGGATTTTAATGAATTAACAGTGTCCCAGTGTGAGATCAACTGGACTTCATTCTCAGTCCCATGCCTTGTGAACATGGGGAAGGCTTGGGAAGCAATTTTCCAGATCTCCTTACCCAAAATGTTCCAGTTAGATTCTGTCAATGGTAGGTACTAAGACCTAGTTTGAAAGTCCAAAGAGAAGGAGAAACCATTATTTTTTTATCAGCAACTGTGAGCAGGTGCACAATCAACAGAAAGAAAGCTTACAGTGGCTTCCAGGTGAGTCCCTGTGATGGTGCTGCACTGTGGTTTGAGCATCTTGATTTCATGCCCTCTATCAATTTCCTGGGCTTTTGCTCTCCCAGCCCTTCCCATAGTCATGGAGCCCCCATAATTCCCAATATTAAACCCTTTCCTACTGGATACCTATAGGTTTTATGTTTTCCTGATACAATCTGGAGTGATAACCATAAAGCCTTAAAAATCAGCCATTGTTTCAACAAATGTAAATTTGGCTAAAAAGTACCTAATATCCTGTGTGATAGAGAGATTGCATGGATGTATATTCCTTTTCTTTCACCATTGTCTTTGGTTGGGTTCCCCAGAAATAATGCTCTGAGACTATGATTTAGTATGAATAGTTTATTTGGATAATTCTAGAGAGCACTGGTAGGGGAATCAAGTAGTTATATAGGTAACAGAAAGAAGCTAATACAGAATAAGATTAATTAGCATGTTATTGTGGTGGAATATTGGGGTTCTATCATGCTGGAGACCTCTGGGGGACAGTGTAGAACATGCTTCAGAATTGTCCTGCCCAAGGGGCAAGAAAACTGGTGTATTGGCCACCAGTTCCCATCTGTTACTGGTTGAGGGCCACTCCTGGAGGCATTTAGTCCCCAGTATTTATGATCTGCTCCTCATGCTAATGGGCTGCAGCAGCCAGATACATCTCTCAAGCAGAGACAATTCCAGGTCCTTGTAGTAAGACACCACGAACATGTGTAAGAAATTGTTAAAGGGTTGTGGATTCTGCAAGCCTCCCTCACAAATATTATATATTAAAAATGAAAGAAGTACATACTGTATATGGCTACCTTTGAAGGTAAAAACAGAAATTATTGATGGATAAGAACTTGTAAGTAATTCTTGAGAAACTGAAAGCAGACAGGATCCAATTAAAAAAATAAATGGTAGGCAAGTGCCTATGCAGGAGCCCCTGCAGGAAAGTATTAAGATAAAGGGGGATGACATGGCACTCCACCTAGTGGTAGCAGAAAATGGGGTATCCCAGGAGGAAGTGGCAAAGGAATTAAATGGGAACCACAGTGAAAAATGCTAGGTCTAACTCCTGTGGATTCCTTTTCAATTCCCCCAAGATCCAGGCATCAGAAATGGGATTGTATGTCATCAGGCAGAAGCAACACTTGAAGATAAAGCAGCACCAAGAATGGCTGGTAATATTCAAGGGACCTGGGAACAGCCAAACTCAGAAGACTAGATAGAAAAGTTGTCCGCCTGGTGTAGAATTTCTACCTCCTGGATTTGACTGATTGCTTCCTTGGGGATGGTATTTAGTTTGTTTTTCTATCCCCCATATTTTCTGTAGAGTAAAAGTTAGAACTAAAAACCCTGACTAGATTCAAGTTAAAAATATTTTGACTAGAATCTATTATATCCCTAATCTTTTAAGAGCCTAAAACACTTGGAAGAGAGAAAACAATCAGCAAAGAACTTATAAACACCTCAAAGAAGACTAGAGAAACCGAACGCTAAAAAAAATTACTTAGTATTCTTAGAGACAAAAGGAAAACTATAGCATCTGTGAGACAGTAAAAGAAGTTATGGAAGTGAATTAATCATTTTGGAAATAGAAATATCATTGTTGACATAAAACCTCAAGATAGGCTGAATAGCTTCATGAACACACCTAAAGATTGAATTAACGAGCTAAAATTTGGAGGCAAGGGATTCTT
This sequence comes from Canis lupus dingo, assembly GCF_003254725.2. Classification (NCBI taxonomy): domain Eukaryota; kingdom Metazoa; phylum Chordata; class Mammalia; order Carnivora; family Canidae; genus Canis; species Canis lupus. The sequence continues at coordinate 36,333,299 of NC_064254.1, forward strand.
CAAGAATAGATCAAAGAAATAAGGCTCAAAAGTCTAAAAGACATATTAAGAAATGTGGAAATTAAATCTGAAATTGCCAATTTTAGTTCCAGAAAGAGAGAATAGAAAGGATAGGTGGAACTCCCCAGTTGAAGATAGAAATCCTAAAATTTTCCAGAAATGAAGAGAGGCAAACGACCTGCCAATAGTATAGTTTGAAAAATGAACAAAGACAAAAATGAACAGACACAACAATGAAAAAACACTGAATGGAGTACAGAGAAAATACTAGAACCTACGACAGGGGAAGAGAAAGCGAGTGAGAGAGAGTGAGAGAGAGAGAGAATAACTGAGCTAGATTATTCAAAAGATATAAAAACAAATTGAAGTCAGTTTTCTTAACAGCTATAAGAGACAATGGATTCTAATTATTAAAGTACTAAAGGAAAAGGAATTTGGACTATAATTCTATACCCAACCACATCAGAATTCAAAGGTGAGGATAAAATAAGGATTTTTTATATATAGAAGGACTTAGGAAATTCTCTACAAACCTTCTCTTTAGGAGGAACATGTATAAAAGAAAATTTCATCCACAGGAAAGAGTGGGATGCAAAGAGCTCTGGTGAGTAAGCAAATTGGCAAAACTTATTAAGTGTACAAAGCGCCAAATGTCAAAGTCAAAAAAATCATTTGATATTCATTTATTATTAAATTCCTGGGGATATCAACATTGTGATAGAATGTAGTTATATTCTTTCTTATTTGTGGGGAAGATATGATTATAGAGTTAATGTAAATGAGAGAAGATTCAAAGTCTCTATTTGAATGTGGCCGAGCTGTAGGCTTTTACTAGTTCTTTTAAGCATATAGGAGAAGAAAGTACCAATGGTCTTTTTCTGATTTGACATACAATGTTTACAAATATTTATATAGTATAAGGAAACACATTATGGCATTATGACCAGGGCAACAAATTGAAATATGTTTTTGGTTATTTGTAATTATTTTAGAAATTTGGGATGCTCTTTAAAATTGTCTTTTCCTTTTGAACTTGCCCTTCATATTTATTTCATCTTAGTATTTGGAGTGGAAATTGTTGATACTGAAGAAAGGGAGCCCACTGCTTGATTTTTCAGGGCTCCATAGTCATAGGAATGGTCTTGCATCTGTATTCCCCTGAGAATTGTCATGGGACCCTGGCATTGTGAACCAAGCTGGTGAAGTTTTTTAAATTTAGTTTGGTGGTAAGTGGTAAGGAATACCTAACTCATAACAATCTCCATTTAATTGTAGGCCACAATGAATTTCTCTGAGAACCACCAGCATAGTTTAACTCCAGACATTTGCTCACAGTTATTGGCCCCAAATTTTGGCACTTTACAGAAACTGGGCCAATCAGAGGCCCTTCTCTGATCATCTTGAATTGACAGTATGAGATGCTAGAGTCAGTCTAAACCTCTCTCTCAGTAGAGGAGATAAAGAGCTATTTTATTTTTTGGCATGTGGATCACAGATCAAAGAGAAGTAAAAAGAGAGAAAGGAAAAGTGAGAACAAATTGTCTTCAAATGGTGGTTCAAATTAGTTCTTGAGGTTTGGTTACATTTTTTGCCCTTGGACTTCAGTGATGAATATTCATAATGTATATGTATGCATTTGTTATAACTTTTACCTGTTCTATTGGTTCTATTATTTATAATCAATATAATCCTAACTCATGTAGTGGGCCAGAGTGAACAAAGCTATTTCTTGGAATTACAGTAAGTAGCCCAGTCTGGCTGCAACAGGGAATGCATAATAGGAGATGGCAGAGAGCTCTGCATTCTAAGGAGTTGATCTTGGGCTACCTTTGCTCAGTATATTTCAGACTGGAGTAATGGAGCACATTAAAGGATTAATCATACTCACCCACTGAAAGAGTGTTTAGAATGGAGTAAATCATAGACTTGATATTACCACTGGCCAAATGCAGAAGATGATCAATATTAAGAAAGCTGACAGGTTAAAGGGAATGAGTAGAGCAATAAAAATGTCTTGATGTTTTCATGAAGGTCTAGAAGAAGAATAATTATAGAGAGATATAGATGTGACCTATGTTGAATGACAGCTGCAAAATACACTCAATGATTAAAAAAGAAATGCTTTATTCTCAATCTCTCAGATTCAAAGGGATGTGGACAGAAAGTAAACCACAAAGCTTGCCATACCAGGTTAGTCTGATCTTATTATTGATTATTGGCTATTGTCTTTTAAAATTTTTGAATATTCTCTTGCCTAAGCTCTTATTTCACTTAATATCTGCATCTTTTGACATGCTGACTGGCTGGTACATTTGACTAATCCAGCATATTCTCAGTGGCCTTTGAAAATTTTTTCCTACTTACTTTTTTTCAAAAGGATGCTAAGTAAGTTCCATACACACACATTTTTTTTTTAAATGAGTAAGACAGTTGGTTCTAATAAAGACAGAAAACTAGTATAGTATAAGGTAGTGATTTAAGTGTAAATTAAACATAAAGTACATCAGCCTACGAACCCCAAAAGATATGGGGTTTGCACAGAAATGAGAAGCACAGCCTTGGACTAATCATGAACTTTTCGTGGATTTCTTCTGTTGACATAGAACAGAAGTGTGTGTACACGGATCCTGGAGGAGCTGACCACTTTGAAGTAATGGAGAGAAGAAGGGTGTATATATATTTAGGTAGATTTGTTCTGAATTTTGATGACAGTTTGATTATTACAATTCAAAATAAAAATCAGTGAAATGAAGTTGTCAGAGATTTGAAAAATAAAACAATTTCCACTGAGTATATGATTAAGTTTAAATATTTGGAATCTGAAAGGCAAAACTACACATAAACTTGCATACTAAGGGCTGACCTGCTTTTGTTCTTGCTCACAAAAATGGATTAGCCATTTATTTGAGCAGACATGCAAAGGAAAAAGAGATAGCAACTCTTTATTGTACACTATCCCAGAAACTGACACACATACACACCAAAACTATAAAAATCACATATTAAATTTTCCCAACTGAAATTGAAGAATACATTTAAAAAATATACACATTTTTTTGGAGGGGAAGTGGATGGAAGGATGGTGTAACTGGCTGATGGGCATTAACGAGGACACATGATATAATGAGCACTGAGTATTATATGCAGCTGATGAATCACTGACCTCTACCTCTGAAACTAAATATATACTATATGTTAATTAATTGAATTTAAACAAAATAAAATTTAAAAATCTCTTATATATATACACATACATATACATATACACATGTGTAATATATATATGCACACAAACACATTTTTAAAACAAATAATATGCTAATTTTTTAATCTAGCAAATGTGTAGAGACATATTTGATGTGATGGAAAAAGGCAAAGTTATAGATCAGGAGCAAAGAAACAAATAACAATGAACCCATACAATATTTATAAGCCATGCCTTATTCCAGGTGATTAACATATATGAACGTATTCATTCTTCACAACAGCCCTATGAGTTATATACTGCTAGCAGGCCCATTTTAAAGACAAGGAAGAGGCATGGAGAAGCACTAACTTGTCAAAGATCACACAGTCTGGATTTGAAGACTAAGGGCTGATCTTTTATTTAATAAACAACTCTGTCAAAAGATCAACTTTTCCTAGTCATTATTCTCTTCTAAGAGAAAGAGAAGGGAAAAGAGTGGATATATATGCTTTTGAGTTGGGCACAAACTATGTTATATACATATTTATCTTTCAGCTCCTCAACAACACTATAAATTGTGTTTCATTACCCACTTTTATAAAATGGGACCATGCAGTTTAATTCTTTAGAAATTGGATTAAACTCATGCGATTAAAATCTGGCAGAATTAAGTTTGAAATCCATATCTATATCACTGCTTGATTGATTCATCTAAAAATATATATATTTACTATGTACCAGGCATTGTGTTAGATGTTATAGTTCCAATGATAAAAGAAGCCAGAGACTGTTCCTGACTCCAAGGAAGTAGCAATCTGCTTGGAGAGATCAGCACTAATTAAAGGACCACACAAGTCATGTACATTGCAATTGTAATAAGTGTTCTGAAGGAGAGTTAGAGGATGCTGCACAAGAGTTTCTACTGGGGAGTTTGGTTTCATCAATGGAGGGCAGGAAAACTTTCATTAGGAAGGGATGATGGAGTTGGCTCTGACAGTGAAAAGGTCAGTACAGTCTGGTTCAGGCAGTGCCTTCACTTGCTCAGGGAAAGTTCCTGTGCCAAGCGAGGCTGGGAGTTTGAGGTTAGCAGAGCACAGCCTTTCAGGCTTATGGTCATTTGGTTAGAGTTTTGGTCTTTATCCCAAGGGCAATCAGAAGCTATTGAAAGTTTCAGAGTTGATCTTTGTTTTGAAGACATTACTCTTGTAAAGCACTTGGTGATTAAACACATTTTCTGTTTGCTTTTTTTCCTTCGGAGAGAGAGAGAGAGAGACCGGGCACGCACGAGATAGCGCATGCGTGGTCACATGGTTAGGGAGGGGCAGAGAGAGAATCTTAAACAGGCCCAAGGGCTAGTGTGGAGCCTGCCGCAGGGCTTGATCTCATGACTCTGAGACCATTGATCCAAGCCAAAATTGAGAATTCGTCACGTAACCAACTGAGCAACACAGGCAGTGGTTGCTTTCCAACGGGTGGTTTTATGTGCACTAGGAAAGTAAAGCTAGCTTATGTTCTTGATCCCTTTCAATGTTTCCAATTTTCAGCTTTCAGTTTGTAAGAAATAAAAAAATGAAAATGAATTATAGAATTTCACCTCAACCTTTGAAAAAAAGTTTCCATAATTCAGACCCTCGAAAAGAAGACAAAAAACTAATAACCCAGTGTTATCTGTCTTACAGTTAAATCTTTCTTTGGCATTTCCTGTCTGCCTCCACAGACATCAGACATTGTACTTATTTGTTATACAATGAACATTACTAATTTCTGTTAGTCCCAGTAGGAATTATGTGTTTACACCAAAGAGGCAAAATGTCTGAAAGGTTAGCAATAAAATTGTGGAATACACAGCTGAATGGGTAAAATATTAATTTGTAAATATTTATTTATTTAAAAAAAAGAAATGGAAGCTTTCTGTTTAAATGTTTGTTTCAAAATTTTGAAAATTTATGATTGGGTTATTTTCATTTACTAGATAATATGTGATTTTGACATTAACATTGAGTATATTTTTCAAAAAATAAAATTTCTATTCATCTTTAGAAGAGAGTTCTCTGATACTGAAATGATATGACAATGAGTTGAACTTAAGTTCCAAATGGAGACCAGAATATTAGTTTTTAGAATTCCTAGCAAAGAGTGGCAGGGTTATAGCTAAGAAAACACCACTCCAAATATATGACAAATAGAAAGATACTGTAAATATCAGCAATAACTAGCTTAAGAATTACTTTCATTGTGTAGTTTTTATGATCAATTTCCTGTTGTCTGTGAGTACCAAAAAGATGTTAAAACATGATATGGACAGAACACTTACTACTTGGTGAAAGTTATAATTTGTATTTTGTGGAACTGCATTGTGAAAAAGGAATGATTTAATGTAAACAATGAGTGGTTTTGGGAAATGATTAGAATAAAATGCTTGCAACATCATGTTAATAGCATGAGGTTAGTTACTGTTAAAACACGAAAACTCAAAAATTGCTCTCCTGAGGTTAGCTAAATAAAAGGAAACTGTGTGAACCAGATTATGAATTAAAATCTTTATTTCTAGACTCAGTCTGAAAACTTCCTTTTTTTTTTTTTAACTACTGAAGTGTTTCATATAAGAATAAACTACGTCAGACGTTAAAATATATGCTACTCTTTCTTTAAAAAGTCAGTCAAAATAATCTATTGCCCCTTCCCACTCAGGAATAAATATATTAAGTTCACACCATTGTTTAGGTTTGTGTTCAAAAGAGGTAAAAGAGAATATCCTTAAGAATATTTTAAAAAATATGTTCAAATTTAGATGTAAGTTTCATTAGTTTCTGTTTGAGCTTTAAATGCAAAAAAAATCTGCCATTCAAACATATTTCATCACTAGCATTAATAACATTCAAAGATTACAAAATATTTATACTCTGTAACTATAGAAATATTAGTCCCTTGAAAAATACCTTCATTTATAAAATATTTTTGCTACTAGTATCAGACATGGGGACTCTGCAGTAATTGGGAACTTAGGAAATTGGTTATTTATGTAGAAATTCCCCCTCATAAATTTTGGCTGCCTTCACTGAAGGCTATCATCAAAAGTGCTATCAATTTTCGCCTCTCCTTCATTCCCATGCTGTCTTGCAAAAACAAAGGGAGAAAGAAAAAATAAAAAGTAAATGACTCTTCCAGAAATTCACACTCAAAATTAAAATGAGAACGTTTAGAGCCCAAATAATTCATCCTTCCCCCACAAAAAAAAAAAAAACAAAAATTGGAAATGATTATTGTTACACATAAAAAACACAGATCTAATTTCCGATATATTTGCTGGAACATAGCGGGTCTTTAAGAGAGTGAAAATAAATAGTATGTGTATAGCACTACAGCCTCTGGAGCAACATCATTGGTGGCTTTGCTCTGGTCACAATGGAGTGGTAAGTTTTTATTAATGTATGCAGGCCTCTCCCACTTCCTGCTGGAATGCTTCTGTCACCTGCCCCACTAACTTTGCTTGGTAGATAATTGCAATCACACTGTGTGATTTCTTGGTGAAAGCTTTGGGATCTCTGTGATTGAAAACAGAATTTTGAGAGTATTTATACCATGTTCTTAGAGACAAGTAGCTCAATACAGATATTTAAGTATTATTGAGGGAAAAGTCCTTACCTTTAGAAACCAGTTTCAAAAGACCTAATTGTTCATTTCCTTCATCTACTATTTTCAAGATTTGTTTTATTTTACTAATAATATTGTTGTTACAATATTAATTTTAAAATTTAATATTCAGCCTTCTCAACAAGATCAAAATAATATGCTGGAGTTCAGTGGTTAGAGGAGAGATAAATTCATTAACAAAGCAATTACACTATTAGAGCAAGTTACCAGTGACACATACAGTCACCATGTATAATGTGTGTTCTAAATGAATGCTTTTACCCACTCCATTTTATTTGTTCTATTTAATTTGCTTTATGTTAGTAGGTTTTAAAAAATGGGAAATAGCTATTTGTGTTATAAATATTATTTGCTAATTCTTTAAAGTTAAGACCTATATCTTTAAATTTATTTTCACTAACATATTCTATGCAGCTCAAATTAATGGTTAGGGATTTTTGGTTTCTTGATAACATAAAATTGGATTAGATAGAAGATTGTCTTTGTAGATAATAGTATCTCTTGTGCTGGGGGGCTATAGGTTGATTGAAAAAATGTGCTTATCTAGAATTAACAAACTATATAAAATCAAGCCCTACATTTACTAATTCCTTGCTATACTGTTTAATCTCTTTGGGTTCCAAATTTCTTATCTATAAAATGAAAACGGCATTAAGCAACATCATAAAGCTGTTGATAAAATGAGATTTCTAAAATATAATGCATGTTATATGATTTATTATTGTAGTTTTTAGTTTCATTTTTGACAATATAATAATATTGTATTTCATTTTATTAATTTGACTAACACGTATTAGGTAATAAAACAAATAAACTCCCTATGCTATATATAACTCAAATCTGTGAAGAAAAAGAGTTATGCTAAAGTACAAAGAGTTGAAAAGCATATTTTTCATAGCAAAACTGCCTATTATCATTTCCAGAAAACTGAAAACACATGGCTACAAACAGAATGTTAAAAAATATCTGGTATTGTCTCATTCAGAAATAGAGGTAATTTTTTATAGTTCTGAAAACATCAAAGAATGGGTAGAGTTAGGAATAATATAATACATTCACTTCTATAATAGGTAGTTATAGACCAGTAGAAATGAATCTATACACTGTGGCCATTACATGGACATATAAGAAAAATTAAGACTAATTTAATAACAAGTTCTTATCTCTCTTACTAGATATTTTAGCAAGGCTAATAAATAATAAATTATCTAATGGAAGTACACTGTTGATTCTCTTTTCTTTGCTAATAATAGTATTATGTTATTGCTATGATCATTGAATTACTATTGAGAAAATAGATACGTGGATAGATAATAGATTACACACATTCTTTGATCTATAATGTGTTTCAAAGAAAAATTAAAAAAATATTCAAAATTCTGCTGTCTTCATGTAGTTTCTTAATCATGTATTGTGCCTATTTCCCAAAGGAAACAGTAATTTAAAAAATACAGCTAAGATTTTCAGTGTGTCTATTTTTCATTTTTTCCATTGCCTCTTTAGAACTAACCCTGAGCAAAACTGTGAAGAATTTGTTTTCCTCTTTGTTTCCTTTCCAGTGTGTGATACTGTTTATCCAGAGGCACCAGGGCATGTCCTTGGAGTTGTTTTTCAACTCATAGTGATGGATTTACATTGATCCATCCACACTGTGGGCCCAGTGTCTTTTGTGGTCATCGCCCTGCATTTGTACATCTCGAGGCCAACCCTAGTGGTTCTGCTTTTGCCTTAGAACTGAGTGAAATGCACTGTCCTATTGGGAGACTTCACTCAGCTAGTCCCAAGTGAAACACAAGAGGACTTCCTTTTTTCCAACCATTCTTCCCAACCCTTTTAACAAACCATTGATGTGCTGTATTTAAGAATTCTAGGAAGATTGTCTGTCTTTATCTTATCCTCTTTTTTTACAGGCAGGATTAGGAGGCCAAAACTTAAGAAGAAAAGCTCCAAATTATGTATATTTTAAAAGGAAAGCATCACAAGTGAGTACAAATATTTTTAATATTCTCTAGGTCACTGTGTACTGCAGCTGTACATTGTCTTAATGATAAAGATAATGATGTCTTCAGCGTTATGCTAGAGCCACCTCCCCACTTCATGTTGGCTTGTGTCTTTTGCCTTTTAAAAATTCATATTCTTTCATTCCATAGTTTAAACTTTAGGTTTCCAAACAAACTAGTCATTGGAGAGCTCTTCTGTTTCTGAATTCCTTCCTTAAATAATATTTAGGCAGCTGAAGGGTTCAATTAACAGACTTTGTGTTAGCTTCAGGTCAAGAATTTCTGAAACAATGGACATATTACCTAATAATCTACTTCTCTCTGACAGAAGATAATTGATTTTCCTTTCTGGAAACAGGATTCTCATAATGTGTTAATCTTTGTATTTTCCTAATAAACACATGTAGCTCTTGATTCCATGATTAGGGAATGTTTTCCCATTTTCCCCAAAGTACATTTTGCACTGTGTATATTTACTACTGTTTGTAGAAAAGAAAGACTTATTTTTTTATCTGTAAAATAAAGAAGAAAAGATAATACTCAAAACATACTATACTGTTACAGGCATAATAATATAGAAATACCATATTAGTCGAATCCATAGTTTGGCATATTGTTTAATTTCTTAGGAAATTCTTAATATGCTGACACTTTTGATCATTTAATTTTACTTTATTTTACTGGTAACATTATAACAATATTAAGAATAATCAAAATGGAGTAAAGTTTTCCAGGTTCTCTAATTCTTTTTTTCTTTTTTTTAAGATTTTATTTATTTATTCACGAGAGAGAGAGAGAGAGGCAGAGGCACAGGCAGAGGGAAAAGCAGGCGCCCCCCCCTCCCCCCCAAGGAGCCTGATGCAGGACTCGATTCCAGATGCCAGAATCAGGACCTGAGCCGAAGGCAGACGCTCAACCACAGAGCCATCCAGGCATCCCAAGAGTCTCTAATTCTAAGTGATTAAAATGTATTTCACCTTTTACACTTTAGTTACTATATTTGCTAATCTCTTCGTTGACAAAATTATTAAAATCATCTATAATACAAAATTAAGAGAATCTCTTTCATGGCTAACTTAAAAAAATTTTTTTGAAACAATCTCAAGCTTATAGAAACTTGCAAGTGTAATACAAAAGCTTTTTGTTGTTGTTGTTTGATATCATTTGAGAATTACTTGCTGATAATATTCTACTACCCTCCAGAGTCTTTAGTATATATTTGCTGCAAACAGATTTTTCTCCAACAAAATCAGAATACAGTCATCAATCAGGACACTAATATTGGTACTTGACTGCCATCTAGTCTTCAGGCTCTACTCAATCTCCCAGTTATCTCAATGTTCTTTATAGCAAAAAGATGCAGTATACTAATACTGACCGATAGGTTTAGTATATATTTAGGTGATATATTTAGTTGTGTCTCATAATCCCCTTCACTTTGAAACCATTTCTCAGTCTTTCCTTGTCCTTTATGAGTTTGTAGCAATTGAAGTTTTGGGTATATTGCGGAATGTCCCTCAACTTGGACATAGCTGATATTTCTTCCTGCTTAGAGTCAGGTTATGTATATTAGGCAGGACTATGAAAGAAGTTAGGCTATGTTGTTTTAGCTACCTCCTATTTGGTGACATACTTTTTAAATTTTTCTTATTGCTGATAATATTTACTTTTATCACTGGTCTGAGGTAGTATCACTAAGTTTTCCCACTGTAAAGTTATTTCCTTTTCACGTTGTAATAAAAAAAATATTTCATATGAAGGTAGCTTGAAATGATATAAAGTCCTGTTCCTCATAAAAATTTCAATTTACTTAATTATATTCATATGAATTTGTAACTCCTACTTTGCTCAGTAAGTGATAACTCATTACTGTAAATATTTATTTTCATGTTCAAATTGTCTCCAGTTTAGTCAATGGCTTCTGTAAACTTTAGGCTTACTACTGGGACCTTTTTAAAAAGTCCACTTTGAGCCAAGAATAGTCCTGGGGAAAAGAATCTTTTCAATAAATAGTGTTTGAAAAACTGGATATTCTGGTGCAAAAGAATGAAATTGGTCTCCTATTCTATACCACTCACAAAAATTAACTCAAAATGGATTAAAGGCTTAAATATAAGAACTGAAACCATAAAACTTCTAGAAGGCAGCACAGGGGAAAGCTCCTTGATATTGGTCTTGGCAGTGGTGTTTTGGATACAATACAAAAAGTACAAGCAACAAACAAAAAAAAAATTGTTTAAATGGGACTACATCAAACTAAAATGCTTCTGTTTAAGCTGAAGAATAATTATAACAAAATGAAAAGGCAACCTACTTAACGGGAGAAAATATATGCAAACTATATATCAGATAAGGTGTTAATAAGTAAAATATATAATGTACTTTTACAACTCAATAGCAAAAAAACCAATCATCTGATTTAAAAAATGGATTGGGGACCTGAATAGACATTTTTTCCAAAGAACACATACAGATGGCCAACAAGTAATTCAAAAGGTACTCACATTACTAATCAGGGAAATGCAAATCAAAACCACAATGAGATATCACCTCATACCTTTAGGATGGCTATTATCAAAAAGACAAGAGATGGGAAGCATAAGGAGAAAAGGGAAGCCTTGTGTGTGATTGCTGGGAATGTAAATTGGCTAAGTCACTCTGGAAAACAGTATGGAGGTTCCTCAAAAAATTAAAAATAGAGCTACCATATGATTCAGCAATCTCACTTCTAGGTATATATTTGAAGGATATGAAATATTTATATCAAAGAGCTATCTGCACCCCCATGTTTATTGTAGCATTATTCACAACAAACAAGACATGGAAATAATCTAAATCTTCAATGATGAATGAGTGGATAAAGAAAACGTGAAAAAATACATATAGTGGGATATTTATTTAGCCATAAAAGAAGGAAATCCTACTATTTGTGACAAATGGATGGAATTTGAGGCCATTATGCTAAGTGAAATAAGTCAGAGAAAAACAAATTCTGTATGATCTTACTTATATGTGGGATCTAATAAAAACCAAATTCATGGAAACAAAGAGTAGACTTATGGTTCTTATGGGCTGAGGGATGGGGGAAATGGGATCATGTTTGTCAAAGGTTACACTTCTAGTTATAAAACGAGTAAGTTTTAGAGATCGAATATACAACATGGTGACTATAGTTAGCAATGCTGTATTGCGTACATGAAAATTGCTGAGAATAAATCTGAAATCTTAAGTAAAATTATAATTAAGTGAGGTGATGACTATGTTAACTAACCTTATTGTAGTAATCATTTTATAATATATATGTGTATCAAATCATTATATTGTACATCTTTTATTTTTAAAAATTGTACTTATTTATTCATGACAGACACACTCACACACACACACACAGACACACTCACACACACACACAGAGATTGAGAGAGAGAGAGGCAGAGACACAGGCAGAGGGAGAAGCAGGCTCCATGCAGGGAGCCCCTGAGGAACTTGATCCTGGGTCTCTAGGATCATGCCCTGGGCCAAAGGTAGTGCTAAACCCCTGGGCTGCCCCATATTGTACATCTTGAACTTACACAATGTTGTATGTGGAAAAAATGAGTGGGAAATATCAGAAAGGGAGACAGAACATGAGAGACTCCTAACTCTGGGAAACAAACTAGGGGTGGTAGAAAGGGGGGTGGGCAGGGGGTGGGGGTGACTGGGTGACGGGCACTGAGAGGGGGCACTTGATGGGATGAGCACTGGGTGTTATTCTATATGTTAGCAAATTGAACACGAATAAAAAATAAATTTATAAAGAAAAAAATTATATCTCAATAAAGGTAGAAAAAATAGATTTCCATTCATATTTTGAACATTTTCTTACTTTCTAGTACCACAAAATGTTCATTCTTAGATTTTCTGACTTAACGACATGCGTCCATCCTGTTCTTTCCTGCCATAGCCATAAAGTCTACTATTTCTCCTGTGCTCCTTTTGTTGAAGAATGACAATTCGAATTGTAGATCTGAGGGTTGGATTTGCCTATTGTTCTTGGGTGTTGTTATTCCCAGGCTGTTTTGGTGGACAAAGCTATATTAATTTTGATACCTACCCTATATGTATATTGAAGTACATGAGTTCATACTGCTGCATCCATTTTCAACCCAACATTCAGCATTTATCCTGTTTTTCTCTATTTATACATATATATTTTTAAAGATTTATTTACTTTAGAGAGAGAGAGAGAGACAGAGAACACACATGGGAGGGGCAGAGGAAGAGGGAGAGAATCTCCAGCAGACTACCAGCTGAGCCTGCCCAATAGGCAGGACTCAATCACATGACCCTGAGATCATGACATGAGCCAAAATCAAGAGTCAGATACTTAACCAACTGCACCCACCCAGGCACCCAGGCTTTTCATATTTTTAACTTTCTTCTCCCACCATTAGAAATCTGGCCACCATTTTCCTTCGTATATTTTCTTATTCGATACATCCCTTGCATATAACCAACCTGCTCTGCATGCTGCCCCTCTCCGGACAGAAGCCCTTCTTACCCTGCTTAGGCTCTGATACCACATACCTGGCAACACTTCCCAATACAGGCACTTTCCTCACCCAGCTTGGACCCTGACACAGCACCCTAGGCAGCCTTCCATCTTAGGCACCCTCTTCCCACTCCTCAGGCATTGACACCTGTCTTTGGAGCACAGGAGCTCCCCTTGTTTCCTTGATGCCGCCTAATGATGTGGGGGTCTGAGTTGCCTGGGAAAGAAAGGAAACAGGAAGAGGAAGAGTTGTTTTTTTATTTTACAAACTTAAGTTGATAAAAAAAGAACTTAATCATTTGACATTCTGTGGTACCCTTTGGAATGCGATGTTTATATTGATCTCTATCACTGCTATTGGACAACTGAGGCATGTTTTCCTCTTATCTTCTTTGAAACACTTTTCTCTCTTGATTTCTAAGGCAATGCCAGGTCCTGATCATTTTTTCTTTACTACTGACCACATTTTCTTAATCTTCTGCATTTATTTCCTTTCTTGTGTTCATCTATTAAATAATGACGTTCTTCAGAGTCCTGTCTTCTGTCCTTTTACTCATGAGGGAGCTACTTGGTGGAATTCAGCAATGACCTACATACTCTTCACTTGAAAATCTAACTGCTGGGCCAGACTTACACGTCTCATAGCCTGGAGCCAAGATGAGGCTCAGACTTCAACAGCATAGTCCCACGATGACATGCAGAGCCCCCTGAAGACTGAGTGTGCCTTGGAAAATAGACCGCAAGTTTATCTGTGGTACAATGACATTTACCCAAGTTCTCATGAGTGTAACTGTGGGTCTCAAGTCCAGGTATAAGGTCAGTGCACCACCAAGTTCTGGCAAAGACTTATTTACATAGACACTAGGTTTCAAAGTTGGTTATCTGTAGCCCCTGAGATGAGATGGGCTCTTACCATAAGTTACCTAGCTCTTTTCAGAATTGGGAGAGTGAGTAGTAATCAAAATTATATGCAAAAGAGGAGCACCTGGGTGGCTCCGTGGTTGAGTGTCTGCTTTTAGCTCGGGTCATGATCCTTGGGTCTTAGGATCGAGTCCCACATCAGGCTCCCGGCAGGAGCCTGCTTCTCCTTCTGCCTATGTCTCTGCTTCTCTCTCTCTCTGTGTCTCTCATGAATAAATAAAGTCTTTAAAAAAAATTATATGTGAAATATGTGGGGCCCAGATCAGGAGAGCCAAAGACAGATCCATGGGTACAGAATAGATGGCTGGCAGGAGGAGTTCTAAAGGATGCTAAGCAGGACAGCGCCCTGCAAGATGAAGCACCAGGACTGGGCATGTGTAAGTGCTTTAATAAATAATAAAACCATTATGTTATTTAATAATATTATAATTAATAATATAATAATATTATTTTTAATGAATAATAAAAAGTGATTATTTTAGCCAGCCACACAGTTTGCAGTCAGAGCACATTGCCCTCTTGATTTTATCTCTGTTTCTCTTTCTTAATTGGCAAAGTTCTTTTTGTTTTTCCTACAAAGGAAGAAAACAAAATAAAATTCTTTCCTAAGAAGCTTTTAGAAATATTTGTGCAAAGGATAAAAAAGAGATGAAAGTAAGAGTTTCCAGCTATATGACAGGTTGATGTGTTAATCGCAACACAAAGAAGAACAGAAAATTTCTATACCTTACATAGTCTTGTCACTATTTTTTTAAAAGATTTTATTTATTTATTCATGAGAAATGCAGAGAGAGAGGCAGAGACACAGGCAGAGAGTGAGGCAGAGAGAGAGAAGCAGACTCCATGCAGGGAGCCCAACGTGGGACTCGATCCTGGGTCTCCAGTATCGCGTCCTGGGCCAGAGGCAGGAGCCAAAACACTGAGCCACCCAGGCGTCCCATTGTCGCTATTTTTGATTAATCAACTTTGGGTTGTCCATTTACCCTCAGAGGAATAACATACAATCTATTTCTCTTTTGTTTGCTTGTTTTAATAAAAGATGATTTTAGAACTACTTACTTTAACTTTATAACAATGGCATTAATGAAAGTAAGCAACATATCTTAAAAGAAATTGAATCAAGCAAAGAAGGAATTTGAAAATCATTTTGGCCTTGTCCTTATTCCATCTCTTTTTGGACATAATCTGATTGATAGAGGAGTGGGGACAGGGAGGCTGGACGTGGAAGAAATAGCAAGAAGAATAACAAAAAAGGCTGAGCTCATCTCCAGCCTGGACTACATCTTAGCCCTGATCACATTTATCAGAGTTCCCAAGGGTAGTGGTGACAAATCTTTTTTCCTGGCTTCTTGCCTTACACAGAATTAATAAATAATGAGCTCAATATTTTAGGAAAGAGTTATTTCATTATCATATCTTTCTAAAACATTTATTTTGGTTACTAGCCATTATTGATTTGTATTTGAAACACAATACTATGATAGATACCTATATTTATAAATCTCAGATTGGAGACAACATGACATAGCACATGGATGCATAATATATGCCTGTGTATGTAAATACATATGAATGTATAATGAATGATAATCACTTTCGAACACTGGCTTACAATTTTATTCTTTAAAATACTTACTTTGATTTCATGGCTAGATTTGGAGAAGATACCTTGAAGAATGTCAGTTGCAGAGAGTTTTTTTGGAAGTTAAGTCTTCTGATTGCTCACATCCAATGGTAGAAAGGATCATTTATGGGGTAGAGTGGGGAGGACTGGGCAGAAGTAGATGGAAGCAGAAAGTTCTCTAGGAACACCTGGTGAGCTTGTCCTGGAAGGGGAGATCATGAATGGGAACATGGTTGGATAGTCATGTTGTTAAACCTGTTCTTCTCAGAGAACAACTGCCACCATTTAGAAATTAGTTATCTCATTACTGATTTATTATGTGGGATAAAATAATCATGATCTCTTCCTAATGAGCAGAATAGTTTTATATATATTTTTGATGTCAAAGGAACAGAAGTAGCCAAAAGCATAGATGAATGCAATTGTGTAATACCTAGTAAATACCACTGTGCATCATAAACATTAAGTTCATGATAACTTTCATCCAAAAGTGGGATTAATTTGATCCAAACCAGATGAATGAGGAAAGCAGCTACTGTGTAAATAGTTCACTTGTTACTTTTCCAGATAGAAAACAAAGTGGCTATAAATCTTTTGGGGCCATTAAAAAAACCCCAAAGCTTTCATAGTTTTGTCAGGATAACATTAATTTTTGGAATCTTTAGAATGTAATATTTTCCAAAGATAAACTCTAAAGGGTTAGATGAACAAATAGACACATAAAATATTTTAAGTGATACAGCAGCAGCTTTTTCCTTCCACCTTTCAGTTTTAGGCTGGGACAATTTTTTCTAGGTAATGCTATTAATTTGTTATATTTAAATAGGCATAAAGAAGGTATTTTGTTTTGTAGACTCAGTGTACCATGACATGTCCACAATGGAAGAAAGAAAGTCTTTGTGGTATTTGCTTCAGACCACCATTTTGTGGCCACAAATCCATTAACGACTTCAGCAAAAAAAAAACCAAAAAACAAAAAACAAGAAGTGATGTTTTCAATGAAAAATGCTGTTATGTAACTATCCATCAATATATAAATGATCAGAGTGTTCCAGCTAGGTCCTTTAACCTTCTTACCCTGCCATCCCTTCATACTTGGGATGGTTAAGACCAGTGAAGAGGAAGAGAGAAAGAGAGAAGGGGGCAGAGAATCTCTTTTAACAAAGTTTGAATCCCTTCCTCTCCAATACAAAATTCTTTCGGCAGTATTTATCCAGCAACTTATTTTCCATCTTCCTCTCATTTTATTTGCACTAAACAACTTCTTCAGGTTCAGCGCCTGTGCTAAATTTTCAACTTTTTCTACTTTCTCATCCTTTCCTGTCTTGGATTCTGAAGGCTGAGATCCTTTCAAATTAACTATTTGAATTTGAATTATTTAACTATTAAATAATAGTTTGAATTAGTTCTATTTTTATCCCAAGACTTCATATCTGCATGCCTTGAGGATAGAAGCAACTGAGAGAATGCAGCACCGTTGTATTGAGCATTAAAATGAGATATAATATTGAGATCAGGTCCTGTTTTATTCATTTTTATACTTCCCTCTCTGCTGGCTGGAGCAGCCGGCACAGTGCTTGGCACGTAGTAAAAGGCACTCAATAAATAATTGCTGGAAAACGGAGTCAGATATAATTGAGTTTTTACTCTGGTCTTCAGTAACTGAGTCTCAGGGAACTTCTGTTTCCACTGCTATAAAACAGCAGGAGTAATGCAGGCCTTATGTAGCTGCTACTTTAACTAAATGAGATAACCTACTTAAGAAGTGCCTTGCAGAGTTCTGAGAACATAGTAGGTCCTCAATAAATAGTTCCGTAATAATAAATTAGTTCCGTTCTCTTTAGGCTAGTCATTTGGTTTTCCTGAACTGCATTTTCCTCATTTGCACAAGAGGGTAATAATAATTCTTGGAATGTCCTGATGGATTTTTTCAAAGGATTAGATGAGTTTAAGTTTATGATACTCCTTTTACAGTATTAAAAAATGATATAAATTATAATTAAGGTATTGGAAATCTTTATCCAACAGAGGTTGAAATACTGAAGGACTAAGGAATTTAGGAATAAAGCTACTGTTGAGAGATTATTTTCTTTTCAAGGGCAAGGTCAGTATTTACACTTTTGAAAAGATGTTTATGATTGTTTATGGCTTATTAGTCTACCTAAAATCTGTAATGTGGTGGCTAGTAGCAGGATGGTGAGGCAATTCTGCATGAGCTTGACTTCTGGCTTTGGCACTTTCCAGGTATATAATCTCGTGCAACTTTTCAGAGCCTTAGTTTACTCATTTGTGAGATGGCAATAGCAAGAAAGCTGACCTTGCAGGGTTGTTGTGATGGTTCAGTGAGAAGGTATGTAGAACATGCTCTTAGCAGAGCCTGACATGTACCCAGCACTCAGCATGTCGGTATTGCTTTAAGTGGATTCATCTCTCTCTCTTTTTTTTTTGTCTGTTTCTTTTAACTTAAGATTCTGTCCTGAAAACTTTAAATTATTAGTCAACTTCATTTTATGTTCCTTTATGGAAGAAATACCACACCATCTTTTGATGCAAACAGAAAGGGTGTGAGATAAATAAATAAATGTGGGAGCAATTGGGAATCCTTCACTTAACTAAACTGATATTCTATATAAGGGCTGAGGTTTTCATTTAATTTTTAAAATTATCAAGTTGGCCCTTTTTAACTATTGATGATCATAATAAAATTGAAGATCATTCTGCTGGAAAAAAATTACTATGGCTTGGTCAATGACCTCTTAATTAAAATAAACAGAAATATACATCAAATCATGTGAGCTAGAAAGGGACTTTTGTGGATGAATAATAAGCATTCACAGAATCCAAGATTAGGTAGGCCATGAGGGGACCCAGGAGGAGGTCATACTCTCAGTCGTTTATTTTTACTTTTTCTTTATGTATCAGCTTCTGTTTTGCTACTCTGCATACATGTTTTACTGCCCTGGCTTGGATTTGGTCTTTCCTGCCTGGCCATGCCATGGGGTCCTGGAAGAAAATGGTTGCCAAGAGACCACCACAAAAATATGGGACAGATCTCAACTCACCCAGAAGGTGTCTACTAGAGTAGATTTTTGCATGAAATAAATATAGACTATAACATCAAAACAAGAAATCTTTCAGTGTTATGCCTTTAAAAAACTAGAAAAGTAATAATAATACAGTGCACAATCAGCTACATATATTGTTCCAAAGTGAAAAGGACTCATTTATTTACTGGCTGGAAATATATAAAATTCAATGTGTTTTTGATAATTTTATTTTGAGGAGGATGCTCAATACCATTTAATACTAAAGCCAAACAAAATATAAAAATTATTTGAATTTTAACAGTCGGCCAGAAAATGATGAATGGCAAAATTCTTATAGATTTATAAACCCTCTATATTTGAAGTTGATCCTTTGATCTTTCAAGGAGAATTTTTGCTCATAGAGTAGCTACAATAACTCACTCATGTAAATTACTGTTTGGCCACATCTTTAGTCTGCTCCCAAATTGTTTTTGGAGGTATCTTAATCTCTCTGGCCTGATGGAAGTAGGCAGACAAGGCAGCAGGGAGCTATTGTGGATTTGTCTGTTGAATTGAGGCCAGAGCTCCGTCCTGAATTAGGTTCATTGACAACATTCCCTTACCACACTCTTTCTCAGACTTTAAGATTTTAAAGTTTCTGTTGGATGCAAAGAGCATGAATTTGGAAAATGAGTAGAAAAGTCAAGATCTGGGAGGCTGAGTATGAGGAAGAAGAAGACTGAGGAAAAGAATCTTTAAAGTTTAGGAATTTAGATAAGTTTTCATTAGGCTGTTAACATCTTAGCACTTTAGCTCATAACCCAGAAATATGTGTATGTACATATTTTTTTAAAGAAATGTATGCACGCTATGTAGATAATAAAGCACATGCATTTTACCTTTTTTTTTTTTTTTTTAGTAGCACTTAGGTTTTGCAAATAAACAAAATACAGTGTCTCTGGCTAAAAATACTGATATGAATTTAACAATGATTATTAGAACATGCAGCCATTTGGTAAATGCAGCTTTAAGCAAATTAGCAGAGTTTCTACAGTGACTTATTTTGCATATTGACTTAATTGATGGTTGATTATCAAGAAGCACAAAGAATTGATGTTGATGATAATATCAGTCACCAGGGCCTAATTCATGAAGACTCTTTCACCAGGTATTTTAAGAGGAAAACATTTAGAAATACCCAGGCAGCCTTGGAAGAATCTTGCATTCGATAATTAGATGTAACATTTCTCTTATGATAGGGTGTATTTTCAAAGAACAAGAGATCTCATATTTTACCCCAGGCTGCTGTTTGATACTACACCTGTGACCTTTCAGAACTTTATAGGTTTGGTTTCTTTAATCAAGTATTTGATTCTTTCTGGACAAAAGCCAGAAGCCAAGTCTCTGTAGTTCTCTCCATCTTTTTGTTTATAGTATGAACTTGTACAATGAGAAGATCTATAATCTTAAAACGTTTGTTTCCAGATTTAAGAGCATCAAAGAAGATGTGAATATTAACTAAGTCTGTCTGCAAAGACCTGTAGAAGGAGGCAATAACTTTTGATTTTGAAAGTCAATAATTCTACATGCCTGGGATCTCACTGAGAACTGAATGCTGAATACACAGGAGAGTTTGCTGCAGGGAATCATGTGGTTGAAAAGTAGCAGAACAAGAAAACAAAACAAGGGGTTTGAACTTTAAAGAACTATGTTTTTGCTTTTCCTACACGTATTTACTTCTTTATTGCCTTTAAGAATTGGTTCTAAGA
Source organism: Canis lupus dingo (assembly GCF_003254725.2). Lineage (NCBI taxonomy): Eukaryota > Metazoa > Chordata > Mammalia > Carnivora > Canidae > Canis > Canis lupus. The sequence goes on from NC_064254.1 coordinate 36,354,011, forward strand.
ATAAGCCAAACTGCGGGTCTTACTTTTCATTTCTGTTTCAAGCCTTCTTGGACATTGGGTTTGTGCCTACATGTCAGTTATATTTAGGAAAGCCACAATAGGGGTTTTCCTAGAAAGCTTTTATGAAGGAAAAATGTTATAATTTCAGCTATTTAAGTACATACAAAATTTTGTCCACAACCTATAGTGCTCTAGCCATGTCTGTATCTGGCACATAGTAAATTCTTTAAAAAGTGTTTATTGAATAAATTAATGCTATTCAGAGAAAAGTGTCTCAGTATTTGAATAGAAAACAGTTCAAAAGGACTAGAGCCTGGGTATGATGACTGACTGATTCAATAACTACTGCCCTAGTGGATAATTGGGTTGCTTGACTTATTTATAGGAAACAAGATACATTTCTCCCCAATTAATTCTACTTTGAAGAAAGTCTGATTTCTTTTTGTTTTAGCTTTGTTCCCTCTCTCCTACCTTTTGGTTCCTTTGTCTCTCATCTTCATGTTCTTCTTTCCATGTCCCTGGTGTCTTGTTTTCCCTCCATCTTTCCCTCCCTTCCTCCCTGTTCTTTTCATCTTCTTTCCTTAATCTCTTCCCTTTTTTTTTTAGCTGTCATAAGACAAAGCAGATATTTTTTAATAATGAAGTAATTTCTTCTAACATACATTAAATTACTTTTACTTTTGGCAAATAAAATGCATTTATGATATTTCCTAAATCTTAAAAAGCCTGTTTTCCATTTTGAATCTTTTTCTCTTTGAATCATTGTTTTCCAAAGATACAACCATCTTGTTAGAATAGAAGCAATCAGTATACATTTTATGGGGAAATGCTGTATGATTTTATACGTTCAAAATTACTATTTAGAAAATAGTAGATCATAGAGCGTCTCCTAAACACCGGAGAATAAAAAAAAAAAAAAAAAAAAAAAAAAAAAAACAACACCAGAGAATAATAAAACAGTAATAAGCCTACACTACAAAGATTCCAAGCTACTTTATAAATAGACAATGGTGAATACTTTCCTTGGCACTAGCTCACTACTTTTCTAATAAATCAATTCTACGTGACTGAATACATCACTGGTTGGAAAGAAAGGTTAGCATTTCACTTTCTGTAGTCCTTTTCTGTAAACAGGTAGATGGAAACACAAAGAAATGAATAGTTGGGAGCCTGATACAAGAAATGACAATTCCCCCAAAGTAAATGAAATACAAAGAATGACCTTTGGTATATATAAGACTTCTCATAGCACTGTCAGACTTGCACAACCCACCACGTTCCCTGGAGATCAATAGCCATCTGGTTCCCATTTGATATGAGCAGAATGGAGAAGAGAGTCCAATTCCGGGAGAGAACGCTAGCAAGATAATGCCTTGTCATTGAATTCATCTGTTAGGAGGTTGGTGGCCTCACATATTACTATCCAGAAGGCGTTTTAGGTGTCTTAAATACAATTTCCCACATGACAGATGAGAATCTGACACTTATGATTCCAACTGTAGCAAATTCTGTGGAAGAACATAGCATAACTCTTTTATGTCTATCACTCACTGAGGCTAGGTGGGATATATCATTTGCTCTTTTAGCAGAATCCACTTTAATTAAACAGTCAGTCTTCTTCAAGCACTCTTCCTTTGGCTTCTATGGCACTCATTTTCTTCGTTTGTTTCTTACTATTGTATTTTATAAATAAATTCATTATTTAGTTATGACAATTTTCATTTTGTATAGATCAGTGGATCCTTCAATAAGATAAATTTTTCCCCATCTGATATCTGATGACCTGTTTTTATATTAAATTAACTCAAAGATACAGAAGACAATGAGATAAGGTAAATGAAACCAGTGCTGAGTTGTGTGGTTCACGTGTTTCAAGTTGATACTATGTCAAGGATGATGAAAACAACTATTTCAGTGTTTCAATGCAATAAAAATTGGAGTTTTATCTGAAATCCTTGAAAGGTTGCTTGATACACTGCTTACTTCTTTTGGAAAAGGAAAATATTAAGGTAGAAAACATCATATTTTTTTATGCTGAAGCAGTTCTAAGAAAGTAAAATGCAAATGACTACAAAGGATTATAATCTGAATACCAGAAATAGCATTTATCTATTTGGATAGATTAAACATAAGCCAAAGAGCAATATTTCTACAGGATTTTGCCTGGGAGTGATTACATTGGAGTACTCTGTAATTTCTGAAATATGATTATTATCTAGGACTTTCTTTATGCCTACAGAGGGCCAGATTGCTGCTCTCTTTCTTGGTGATTTATTCAAATATTCTGAAATCTTTCTGGATCTCTTTCTAAAAATTCTTGCTCTTGCACAAAATTACAGCTTGAGAGAATAGATATGTGATAAAGGAAATGGAGTTAACATGCAGAATAGACATATTAGATGGAGTAACCCTAAAGCATTTGAATGGCTGTAATTTAAAAGATTTATAATCTATCTAGCATTCATTATTTGATTATTAAGTGACAGGTGTTGTACTTGATGCTTTCACATAAATTGTCCCATTTAAGTTCAAATGAACATTATTAACAGACATTATTGATCATATTATTCCATTATCCCATTTTTCAGATGGAGAAATCCAGGCATGAAGCAGTTCAATAATTTTCCTGAGAACACACATATATAATGAAATAGTGGGGCCAACATTTGAATATAGGTATTCTGACCTCAGGGGCCTTACCTAAACACTGCAACTCGCTACGTCCTTTGCTTTGTGTGCTTCAAGTCAAGACAAGAAACATTGACCCACAGAAGTCATAGCAAGGCAAGTGCAGGCTAAATATAAAAAGAGCCCTCGAATGATGAGATCTGTACAAAAGTAGAATGGAGTACTTTAGAAATGATTGTGTCCCCTCGGTTGATAATCTGTTGGAGATGTAATGAAGACTCACTGAAGTGTTACAATGAATATTTTTACTGCAGGGCCAAGTTAAACTATTTTTAAAACTCTTTTTCTTCCTGTCATGGAGTCCATGATACTATGGAAAAAATTCATATGGATATGTCTATTTGTAACCTTGCCATCAAGAGTAGCTGTCTCTGAGGTGTCCCATGCGAAATCCCCCCTTGGCTCCCCTTGACCGAATCCAGCTCTCAATTTCCTTTACAAAAATCTATGAAATTAGCAAATGGAGTCAGCATGGAAGAGGAAAGATAATGAACTTCAAAGCATGAAAAAAAGATAGAGAAGGAAGAGCAAATGGAGAAAAATGAAAGAAAGAGAATGGATAAGGCTTTCTTTTTTTTATTTTTTATTTATTTTTAAAATATTTTACTTATTTATTTGAGAGAGAGGTGGTGGGGGAGGCGCAGAGGGAGAGGGAGAACCAGAAGCAGATGCTGCACTGAGCAGAGCCCAACACAGGGCTTGATCTCTCACAACCATGAGATCACAACCTGAGCCAAAACCAAGATACAGATTCTTAACTGACTGAGCCACCCTGGTGCCCCTCTCTTCTATTTAAATTAATAATTCAGAATTTCTTTTAAATTTCTTAATTAAAAGGAGTATCTATATATGGATGCTTCTTTGTATATGTACTAGCTTTTTAAAAAACTGTTTGTTAGGCCTATTTGTTTTTAAATTCAAGTCCAGAATATATTTTTATGAAATAGGTTAGTAAATGAGTTCTTCAGATGTTTGCAATTTTGCATATTCCATTCCAATGATGTCTGTCTTGTCAGGGATCTTTTTATAGAATTGGTCAGTATTGTACATTTTATTGCTAATAGTAATCATATATTATTTGAATCCATGGTACCAGATAAAAGTTATACTTGTGATAAAAATTTTATCAATGGTATTTTATCTGACTAGCCTTTAATTTATCAAATTCTTATATTTCTCCTGAATTTAAAGTAGGTTTTTTCATTTCGTGAATGTCATTCCTTGTTGATTATCAATTGCCTGGACACAGAATTTTTTATAAGTGATATGATTCACTCTTTATCCTTTACAAATATTCCTACAGGTGAAACACTCATCCTATATGTCTGTACAATAGTTTTCAATGATCACTTTCATTTAAAAGTATATCTATTTTTATTTTCATCCTAATCCTATGTCCCTATTTACTGGTATTTTAAAGCCTCTCACTTCTTTTTTGGAAAAGTAACTCTATTGGTCAGGATAACTTAGTTTATACTGCAGTAACAAAAATGCCCAAATCTCAATGGCTTAACCTAACTAAAGTGCTCATGTGACATGTCCACAGTGGGTCCGTGGCGAGGTGGGGGCTGCTCTACCAAGGTGTTCCTCAACTACCCTATGCTTTCTCCACTTCAGAGTGTTTGGCTTCAGAGGAAAAGGGGGCAAGAATTGAGCACTGGTGGTAAATGCTCCTCCCAGAGTGGCATGATTATTTCCCTTTACATTTCATTGGCTAAATTAGGGCACACTACCACTCTTAACTTCAAGAAGGTGGGAAAGCACAATCCTTTATGAACTTAGAAGTACAGAACAGGCTCTCTTACTTTGCCAATGTGACCATTGGGCATAGTCTACTGTACCCTGGGTTTTTTACTTTTTTAAACCCTCTCAAATCTAAGCACAACCACATAACACATGCCTTAGCAGGTTACCATGCAGGGCTAAAACAGAGACTGAAATGACCACACTTACCGTCTTTGGATGGTAGCCAGAATTGATGTGCTTAGCTCTGGATGGAGACTTTATGTGTATCTATAAGAGTAGCATAATTGAAAATGCATTGATTTCAGTAACACAGGATGGCATGGACTCCTTTGTCCTGAACTTCAGTGGTTTCCTGTGGTGCAGACCTATTTTGGGAGAGCTGGTCAGCTGGGTTAGCATTATCTTGGAGAAACTTCTGAACTGCTTGCTGTCTTGGTGCTAAGAACTATGAACCAAAGCTTACTCTGTAAAGGTGGTGGGGAAGCAATGAAGATGACATTCCTGATTTTACTAAAATAATATTAATTTTAAAAAGGATAAGCCCATGGACACCTGGGTAGCTCAGTCCATTAAGCTTCTGATTCGTGATCTCAGCTCAGGTCTTGATCTCAGGGTCATGTGTTTAAGCCCCACATTGGGCTCCATGCTTAAAATAAATGAATCATAAATAAACAAAAATAAAAAAATAAAAAGGCATTAGCCCAGTGGCATAAAGTTATATTCTTGGCCTTAGTCTCCACATAAATGAATCCTGCTTCTAAAGTCCTTAAACACCCACAGGGATGGTTTCTTGTTCCCTCCTCTTCTCTCCCCCTCATTCTCTCTTGCTCTTCTTCTCTCACTTCTTCCCTTTTCTTTCTCTTTTCATCTTTCTTTCTCTTGGTTTCTTTTTGTATTTTCTTTTATTCTTTGAATTAACAAGAGATAAAGAGTTCTTCCTGAAATGTTTTGCTTGGCCATCTAGCCTGTAACCTTATACTATTTAATGTTCTCTTGAAGAGGACTTAGGCATTACAGAAATATATGGAAGGTACTCAAACTAAGTTGCTCCTGTCTTTAATTAGATTATAATTGTGTTTGAGGTGCATGGGTGGCTCAATGGTTGAGTGTCTGGCGTTGGCTCAGGTCATGATCCTAGGGTCCTGGGATCAAGTTCTGCATCAGTATCTCAGCAGGGAGCCTGCTTCTCTCTGCCGATGTCTCTGCCTATCTCTGTCTCTCATGAATAAATAAATAAAATCTTAAAAAAATTATAATTGTGTTTGGTAATTTAAAAAATCAAGTGTAAGCAATAATTAAGAGCTTGCTGCTTTTTTTTTCTTCCCTTTACTTTGTATTTCTTTGAAAGGAGACAGGATTTAGTTGTGTACTGTTGGATAAATCCTGGCAGGAGCTAGACCTAATATGATGGATAATGACCTAGGTTAATCAAGTGAAACTTGATAAGCTCATTTCCCAACTTACCTTAGCATCAGTGCTGCCTTAGGGAAACTTTTTCTCAGACACAACTGTTCTCCCAACTTAGTCATTTGAACTTCCTAAGCTTTTTGGCATAAAACAGAACTCACTTAAGGTTAACTAAAATAATTTTTTTTCTGAAGTGATAAGTATAATTTCTTTTTGTGAACAGGCAGTAAAATTTTTAAAGAGGAAAGATGTATGGATTCTAAATGGCCCAACTATAATAAAAATGAATTCTACTACATTTCCACCAGATGGCACCCCCCTTTTGAACTTTGGAAAGATCCTGAAGGCTGAGGAGAGCTGCTTTTACTTTAGAGATGGGATTGATACTAGAAAACTTCCAGCCAATGGAATTGAATCAATAGAAAATAATACTTAAACTATTCTAAGATGCTTCCAAAGTCAAATGCATAATTAAATAATATGTTTAATTTGGGAAAAATTAAGTCAATATAAATAAAGCCAATCCAGTTTAACCTGAACTCCACAGGACTTAAGTTCCAATAAATTTTAATTTTCATATGAGATGATCTTTCTAACCAGCTCTCATTCTGAGTGTCTTCTTTAACTTTTAAGAAAGCACAGCCACCAAAGTATATTTAGCAACTGAGTGTCCAAAATGAAGATTTAATTCAATTTGTAAATCAATCATCAACTTGCCAGTCAAAAATTCCTAGGTAAACACTATAACACTTTGTCCAAAACCATGAGATTGGCAGTGTGGATCTTCCAAGTTAAACAATTTGGGGCCAAGTCTGCTGACTACCCACTGCTTGTCCAGGCACGTGGCTCCTTCTGAATCTCTGACTTAACTCTCACACTACCCTTGCTGCTCTTCTTTGATGGCCTTTTCCATAACATACTTTACCTTTGTCACTCCAACACAACCAGTCAGTGGCCTAGCATTCTGTTTCACAGTTCTGTATTCCCTAAAGACTCATTTTTACTGAGCAGGGTCTAAATTGGATGATGTCTTTTGTTTTCCTTGGAACTTTCCTCATTGATGATAAACAAGCAAGAGCAAGTGAGAGAGATTCATTTAAAAATATGCATTTGGTTCAAGGCAGGGCTTCTTGTACCTCTTGCAGCTCATATGTGGCACGTAGCCCATGTCCTGAGGTTGGTCAGTTCAGTAAAGTTATTGAAGATTGCTGGGGCTGCGGGTGCAGGATGAGACTGATGACTTAGCTGGAACTAGGACCAGCTTTGCATAAATGACTTCCATGACACTTGCCTTATACTTGCTTAAAAATGAGATGTTCATGTCTTCCCCCAATTCTCCGCATATGGATGCTCAGTTTGATAGTAATTTTTTCTCATTTTTGAATTTTTTCAAGACCAAGATAATTAGTATCTCACCCTATGAGAAGAAATGGGAAAAAATGAGAGAAATTTTAAGTTTTTTTGTAGTGGTATTCTTTCTTCAACTGTTATTTATTTTCTTCCAATATGGTTCATACTTTATACAAGTATCACATCATTTGATCTCTAGAAGGGAAATATGGACAATAATATTTGATAAGCTCCTAGAAAATGTATTTTTTGATAAGATAACAAAAAATTTCTATGGGAGATGTTATTTGCTTCTGCCTGGGTAAGAGTACCTTAACAATCTGTCCATATGGCTGCCAGATTTAACAAGTAAAAATACAAGATGCCCAGTTAAATTTAGGTTTGAATTTTAGGTAAATAATACATATTTTTAGTATAAGTATACCCCATGAAATATTTGAGATACACTTATTTAAAAAAAAAAACTATTTATGGTTTATCTGAAATTCAGATTTAACTGGGGATCCTGTATTTTGTCTGGCACCTCCACCTGGTAGGTGCTTTTTCTAGGTGCAAACCTCCTCCACAGTCGCCACAAGAAGGACTGCGGGAAAACTTGCATATAGACAAGCCCCTTAAGACCTCTTAACTTTTCTGCCAACATTTTGCTCTCCAAATATGAACTACTAGTCTTAAAAATGAGCCACTATACTTTGCCATTTTGGGGGAAAATTCCACACTGACTTCATTTGGAGTTGCAGAGCCAATATGATAAAAGGCTGCCAGAGTGGTTTCTGGATTATCCGAGGAATGTCTCCTGAAGAAGAGCTATGCCTGACTTAGCTATCCAAACTTCAGATCACAGGATTATATTAAATAAGCTGTCTGAGGACCTCAGGGTTGAGAATATTCAGACTAACCTTGACTTTGATCTTACCTAGCAGGAAGCAGACCTGGGAAGAAATTATCTGTCATGATGCTCATTGGATTTTACCGCTGCTCTCCATGATTTGCGATGAGGAATGACTGGAGAGAGTAAAAATTTATCATGCAAGTCACAGAGAGTTTGTCTGGGAAGAGTTATGAAACCAAGCCCATATTGTTTCTTTTCCTTATTAGCAGAGGAAATAGCATGGGCCTTAGGCATGTGTTCAAAGGTACATCCTGGTTCGTGCATCTGTTCATCTCAGGGTAACCTATAAGTCTTCTTTCAGAAATACTGCAAAATATATCTTTATTGAGAAAGAGGAAAAAGGAAAATTATAGCATTAAAAACATCCCTTCCAACACACTTATAAATACTTAACTTTGTTATAATACATACTTTTAAAAATATCTGATAATTGGTTATGTGTATAGCATTATATTCAGCATTAGTGTGTGTAAAGGGTATACAAAGAGGAAAAAAATTAGAATTCTTATCTCATGTGAAGTGATAATCTAAAAAGGGAGTTTGATATATGCATGTGAATCAATTAAGCAATGATACAAAGACGTATATGAGTGAATGCCAACGTTGTTCATAGAAAGAACAAATATGTATTAGTTCATTGAAATAGGAAATCCATGGAGGCTTGACTGGACCTTGAGGGATGGGCTCCATGTGAATTAATGTAGGGGGATAGGAAGCAGCAGGGAAGAAGGCTGGAAAAGGGCGGGGGCACTTTTGAGTCAGTGAAGACTAGGTCTGGATAGAGGAGAGAATCCCTGTGAGGCACATGTGGACATAAATTTGCACAAGGAGAATGACAGTGTTACAATAGGGTAAGGGGCTTATTATTTGGTCCTGTAGGCCTTGGAGAGCCATTGGAGATTTTGAATCATGGCATGACGTGATAAAAGTGTTTTGGTAATAATCTGTAAACTGGTGAAAAGAGGGAAAAGATGGATTATGCAGTGTAGGTATGAAGTGGTAGTGCACATTCATGCAGTATTAGTCTGAAAGCCAATAACAGATTTCTAAATGCCAGTAAATTAGTAAATATAAAACAAGCATAAATGTACACAGAGATGCACATAACATGCATGTAAAGCATATTCTTTGCTCTCTGCTTCCCAAAGAATTACTCTTCACTTTGCTATGTAATCCTCAGGGGAGGCGCATTAAAAGCTGAGTGAATTTCTTATATGACCTCTGTTCTTTGTCGTGACTGCATCTAGGTTGAGCTGTACATTGTGTTCGTTCTGTTTTTTTTGGTATTCCATCATCACTATATTGCAAAGGGGGAGGGGTGGGCAACTGTAGCTCTCCTTGTACAGAGCATGTTTTATTTTTTTTATTTCTTTGAAGATTCTGCAAGTCTTCATGATTATAAATAAATTAAAACCAGAAAGAGCAGTCTCCCTTTGGTATGTAATTAAAAATAATCTTTCGAGTGACATGATTAAGTGTTAAAGGAAATCTTAGCTGCAGTCAATTCCAGAACAATTCCTAAAGACTTTAGGAATGCAAAAATCCATTTGTTGTATGCAAGTGGAAAATAAGTTTTTTTTTTTTTTTTGTAATGTGCATTTTAAGGGAAAAGCAAATAAATCCAGCATGGTGAGGTCTCTGATGATTTCAATATAAAAAAAGGAAATATACTGTAAATAACACACAGATTTGAAGCTTGGTTCTGACTAGTTTTTCCTATGTTGTAAAAAATAGTTCCAGAATCCTGAGAGAAAACAGAATGGGAAAAATGTTAAAGATCTTTGCGTTCCAAAACAGAGTGTCTTTTACTGTAGTACCTATAATTTGTTTTTACTATTGCTTGCAGTTAATCTTGATTTTTATTGTTGTCTTAATTCCAGAGTCCTCTGGGCTGTGTCTCTAAAATGATATAAAAGTAGAGATTGAAACGGGATTAATTCACATGCTTGTCTCAAGTCTCTGACGGGCTTTGGGAAATCGAGAAGTCAATATCTATATTAGTCAAGGTTCTTGAGAGAAGCAGAACCAGTAAGATATATGGGCACCAGGGGACCCAAGTCTGAGTCCAAAGGCCTGAGAACCAGGAGCTCCGATGTCTGAGGGCAGAAGATACAAGTCTCAGCTCAATTACAAAGAGTGAATTTATCTTTCCTATGCCTTTTTGTTCTGTTCAGGCTCTCAAACTCAGTGAATTAGGTGGTACTTATTTGCATTGGTGAGGGCATTTGTCTTTACTCAAACTACCATTCAAATGTTAATCTCTTCCAGAAACTCCCTTAACAGACACACCCAGAAATAATGCTTTACCAGCTATCTGGGCATTCCTTAGCTCAGTCAAGTTACACAAAGTTAATCATCACAATCTCAATGGCTTTAGTAGGTAAGTAAATAATTCAAATATGACTCAAATGGTAATCTTTTAGAAGAAATTTAACACCCTTTCTGTCTCCCAAAAGCATTCAACTCTATTTAAATTTATATTTGGAGTAGTGAAGAAGACATTAAAGAATCAATTAGTCTACTATTTATGTACTTACTGGTTCTGATAAGTGCGATAAGAAAAAATTATAGAGAGATATTAGAAAATTAAACAGGAGGAAACATAAATATCCTGGGGATTCCCTGAGGAAGTGATTTTTTTTTCTTTTTTTTATTTATGATAGTCACAGAGAGAGAGAGAGAGAGGCAGAGACATAGGCAGAGGAAGAAGCAGGCTCCATGCACCAGGAGCCTGATGTGGGATTCGATCCTGGGTCTCCAGGATCGTGCCCTGGGCCAAAGGCAGGTGCCAAACAGCTGCGCCACCCAGGGATCCCTCTGAGGAAGTGATTTTTAAGCTGAAGTTAAAGATTGATAGCTTCTAGATAGATGAAGGAAGATGAACTGCAGGAAAGAATGCCAGGCAGAGGAAACTGCATATGGGAAGGACCCAAATAGAAATAGCAGGACTTAGTTATTGACTAGCTATGGGAGATGAGAGAGGGTGAGATGTCAAAGATGATTCCAGATTCATGAAACGGGTAATAGAGAGAAGGGGATACCAGGGAGCATGAGTTGAGAAGTGGGTCTTAATTCGGACTGTGAACTGCTTGAGGGTAGAACTGCTTTTGCTTTATGTATTGTAAAAACTCCTGGTTTATAAAACAAATGAATCTGTTTACAAAAATCTACTTTAAGATATTATGGGACTTTGATATAACACTTTTTTTGTGCACAAAATTTTTAAGGTTTTCTGTTGATGGAGTTCAGATTTGAATCAGAAAAAGCACTCATGTCTGGCGTGTGTATTTCCTCCATACAAACAAGGTTTATGCTTTTGCTGTAATTTTGTACTTCATCGCACCTCTTTTTATTAGTGGAAATGCTAATTCTTGAGATGGCGCCACATGCTACTTGGCAACTTTATTGCCATATTAGAGCAAATTTAATGTGATTCACAGTCAACATGAAACAGCATTTATATTACAAATTCAGTAGTGAAGGAACAAACATTTTTTCTGAGACTGCTTGATGCCAATACTATATTAACAGGCTATATAGCAAGGTTATTTCGTTTTATCCTCACAACTAATCTTTCACAAATTCTAAGTGTTTTTGCCTGGGCCATTGATTCTTCCTATGGTTTTACATTTCTGAATTACAACGGTCTTTAGATCATACTATTTTTTTTGAGAAATTTTTTAATGTTTTGTAGTATTTATTATTAAGTGTGAATAATACATGTAAACTTCCTTTAAACTCACAGAAATTCAAACAATTATGCTGCTTTTAAAGCAGTTGCTTAAGAAAGCTGGCATGTGGGCAGCCCAGGTGGCTCAGCGGTTTAGCGCCGCCTTCAGCCCAGGGCGTGATCTTGGAGACCCGGGATCGAGTCCCATGTTGGGCTCCCTGCTTCTCCCTCTGCCTGTGTCTCTTTCTCTCTCTCTCTCTCTCTCACTTGTGTCTCTATGAATAAATAAATAAAATCTTAAAAAAAAAAAAAAAAAGGAAAGCTGGCATGTTTTAGAATCCATGCTGCCAAATTTCTCCATACATTGTAAAGCCCAAGAGAGACACTGCTGTCTTTCTGTTTTAATGACAGATGCTATCTCTTTATCTTTTCATCCTTCTTGGCTAGGGTTAGTTACTTGTCTTTTGCTGAGACACTTACGTACAATCTTGAAGTACAGAGAGTCATGGGACTGTCAGGCAGAAAGGAAACAGAGAATGGAGTGAGATTGATGTAGGGGTGTCAGGAAAGAGATTAAACATTTGTGTATCATCTGTCTGTCTGAATGGTGGTCAAGGTGACATAAAATATCTAACAACCAGTGAGGCAGAGCTGCCCACAATCATAGCAAATAATCATTGATTAGAATGGAAATTCAAACCACAAATAATTGTTAGGATCTTCTAGCTGAATATCTACCAGTCTTGGGAGTAATTGACTAAGTGTGGTACTTGTGAATTTTAAGAAGGGTTGGGAAGCCTATGCTATACAAAAGTATGAACCTGTTTGTCTCTATAATGGGAAATACTTGATTTGAGAATGATTACAATGATATGTTTTAGCAGCCAAATAGTTCACCCTTTAAAAAAATGTATGTTAACAAGATTAATAATTGTATTACCTCAAGACTTTGTATATGTATATGTCTTTAGTACTCAATAATTCATGTAGTATCTGCCATCTCATCTAATCTTTACAAGAAGAGGTTAAATAATCTTCCCAAGGCCACGTGGATAATAAGCAGAGTAGTCATGATGAGTCAAGGATCCTTTTAGAAAGAAGTGAAATTGTGAAAATTAACTATTGGATTTTAAGAAAAATTGAGTGGCTTCTGAACAATATAGGGAGGTTCAAAATTATACTGAAAGTAAGTAGTAACTATTTTTTGTTCCTGGGAAATAATAGAAAGTAAGTTCTGTCATATATTGTGTTTATGAAAACAAATAGGACAGCACTTATTTGTTAGCAAATATGTGAAAAATGTATTTATTTCTACCATTGTCCAGTTGTTGATTTCTGAGTACTCTTCTGCCATAACATGAGCCATGGAGAAGTGGCTGATGTCAGAGCTAGAACAGAAAAAAATACGAGTTTAGTCTGGACCATTTTATAGTGGCAGAAATTAAACAAGTAGGGGGAAAAAGCCACAAAACAAAGCAAAACAAAACAAACAAAAAACTTCAAAACAAAACAAAACAAAACAAAACAAAAAAACAACAAAGCATGGGGCATGTTCAAAGGATACCAGGAGCCAATCTGAAAGAACTCCTAATGGCCAAAGCTGGAACAATATAAACAAGAAAAGTAGGAATAGATTATAATCTAAAATATAACCTAAATTATAAAATAAATGTCCATGAGTTCATATTAAATAATCCATTGTTGAATAAACAAATTGGGTCAAAGAGACAAACTTTTCATATAAATAAATCCCAAATAATATTTGTATATAATTCTCTCTAGAGGACGTGGAGTTTACCACACCTTTCAACCCATAATTTGAGTGTGGGCTAGAATCAGTGACTTTCTTCCAAAGAAGAGTGATTAAAAGGGAAAAATAGTAACTTAACAGTGAAGAAACAACACCATTTTAACCAAGTGATCAAGGTTAACCTAACTGGTGTTAAGTGATGTTCATATCATATACCCCCTTCATATGGTTTGATGAAAGGGACCCTACTTTTGATGTCATCTTTCTCCAAACCTATACCCTCAGTCTAATTATGAGAAAAATATTGCACAGACTCAAATGGAATGACATTCTATAAAATATATGATAGAATTCTTCAAAACTGTCAAGAACATAAAAAATGAAGAAAGATCGAGAAAAACTCTCACAGTCCAGAGAAGCCTAATTAGAGACAAGGCAAAATAATGCATTGTGGGACCCTGGATTGGATACTGGAACAGAGATTGAACATTAATGGAAAACTGGCAAAATCTCATAGAGTCTGGAGTTTAGTTAATAAAGTAGCAATGTTAGTTTCTTAGTTTTGACAAATGTACTATGGTGAAGAAAGATGATAAATTAGGGGAAACTGAAGCAGGGTGTATGGGAACCCTGTTCTATCTTTGCAACTTTTCTGTAGATCTAAAATATTGCAAAATATAAAAGCTTAATAAAAACAGACTATTCATTTTAAAGAAAGTTCATGTTTGCATGTTGCTTTATATATGTGTCTGTACATGTGATGGTGCATGAATGTCAATCAGTAGTTGAGCATATTACAGTTAATTCCATAATGTTGAGTCATAGTGACAACTTTTTAGTTTAATGCTTCCATTATAATTTGACCATTTTTATATGTGTTTGCAAACCCACATGACTTGTATGTGCATGTTGTCATACTCACATATATCTTTGCATATATTTATTTTCATTCAGTTGTGAAAGTATTTTAAATGACAGTTTTATTTTTAGCATTCAGGACCCTTTTATCTAGGGACAAGAGCCGATGGGCAGCAAGAACACATATCTGTTTTTATTTCCTGTGATGATTAAGGGAATCGCTGTTCCAAAGTATCAACACCAGAGGCTTCTGTTTCCAGTGTTAATTCTAATGAGATTCAAGAGCCTTCTGGGAGTTATAATGGATAGGACAGGGTTGTTGTCTTTCAGCAGCAGTGAAAGAGCATCAAATCAAAGATTTTACACCCCTCTAGAGCCCTCAGACCTCATCCAGTTTCTGTCTCTGTTGACAATCAAATCATGAAGTCATCATTATGGCAAATAGTATCTGTTGCTCAATGAAAAATAACTTGGCAAGAATTGGTAGTTGATATGAATACAAAAATTTTGAAAGTAAAAGTGGCTATTTAGTGAAATGAGGAATGTGGAAGTCCAGTATTTTCTGCAAAGCTTTATTGTTTGTCAAGTTCAATTTGGTATTTGTTGGAGGGAAGAACAAAGAGGTGTCTCAAATACCTAATATTGAACTTAGTTTATCGATAGTAACCTTGTTGCCTAGCTTTTACATCTTTAACTCCCCTGGCCTGATAGGAGGAAGCTGCTAATCCATTTTTCATATCTAAATAATTTCCAAAATGACTTAACATTTTTGTTTATATTCCAAAATTTTTGCAGTCAATTCCCCCATCTTTTAGACTGTGTTAGTATAAGATACCAGATCAATTAGTGAGTTCAGTGAAAAAAACCCCAAAATCCAATACAGTCATCCTGTTGTTGGGTGTTGTTTTGACAAAATGATGTGTTGATTAATGATGATCTTTGTTCTAATTTGTTGTATAGATACAACCTCTTATCCTACAAAATGATAGTTTGGGGAATTCTTTTTCTTCACTTGAATGATTTGTTAATGTCTAAAATGTAGATATAGAAAATTTTCTCATAATGCCAGGCTTCTTGATAATGATGCATAAATTCACTGTAATCATCCTTATATATGGAAATATCTTGGTAATTTGTTACCTTTTTTGCTTTATATTCAAGAATTTATATTGATTAGATGTTCAAAATTCTTATGTAAATTATTAGGTAAAATAAAGCTGTGAAATTAACTAATTTTCTTAAAATGTAATAACCAAAAAATTTGAATATACAGAAGTTAAGGCATTAAATCCATCATCACAAATAAAATGCTTCTCCACTGGTAAAATTTTTATGAAACTGTGAAGGGTTGAATTCCTAACTATTAATTATCAGACCTAAATAGGTTCTTAATAAAATGTTAGGATTAGTTGCTTTTGTTTTGTTTTGTTTTTAAAAGATTTATTTATTCATGAGAGACACAGAAAGAGGTAGAGCCGGAGGCAGAGGAAGAAGCAGGATCCATGCAACGAGCCTGATGTGGGACTCAATCTTGGATTCCAGGATCACACCCTGAGCCAAAGGCAGAAGCTCAACAGCTGAGCCACCCAGGTGTCCCAAGATTAGCTGCTTTTGATTTCTGATTTTACCTATAAGATTTTCCTATTTTTTTCTTTCTTTTTTTTAAGAAAAGTAATTCTTTGGTGAGGAACATTTTTTCTGAAGAATATTAACTTACTTCCTGAGGATGTATGGGCTTTCAAATCTGATCCTTAACACTCATATTCTTGAAATTTAAGGCTGGTGAGATATGATTATTTCTGATCCAAACTCTCTAGACTGCAGAACCGCATGGGACCATGTTTTTGTGAGGTAACTATGCACAGTGTGGGGTCTTCCACACTAACTCTAGGGACTGTGCCCACTCTCCTTAGTTTAGTAGAACCACTGCAGTAAACATTTGGGGGTAAGAATGGGGAGAAGGAATATAATGGAAATTTACAAGACTTTGCTAGCAATAAAATGTTTTACTTAACAAGGACATTTTCCAGAGTTATCTGATTCTTGGATGTAATAAATTCTCTGGTAGGATTCTGTGGAAAATGATCCACAATAGTAAGGGATTGGGCTCTGGAACAGTGGCAACAAAATGTTCTCTCTCTTTCTCTGTATCTGTTTCTCTCTCTCATCTCTCTCTTGTTTGTCCCAAGTCTAATCTTTGGTCAGAATTCTTGCTCCCAAACTTCACCCCTGAGTCTGTGTTGAAAGTGGGCTTAGTAAAAACTTATTATGATTTTTTTTGCCTACCTTTTGACTGATGAAGTCTTATAGGTGAGTAATTTTCAAGGCAGTAAATTTTAAAATATAAGCTCTTGGTTTCATGTAAGCAAGGTAACTTTTTCTTTACTTTTTTCAGGTATTGTTTTTTACCATCTCTAAATCAATTGTGATATTTTTTCCAGAAATTGCTTTTTGAAAATAAAAGCGGATCATGCCAAGGATCTTTTAAAGTCATGTCTGAGGAACTCAGATGCAAGTGTCTTGATTCTTGTTCCTTGGGAATATGAGTAAGAGAAGGAACAAAGGATGAGTCACTTCTGTCATCCAAAAAACTGAAAAAATATTCAATTTTTGCAAAACAGCAAATGTCATTAAAATTTTTGAGAATATATAGTAGAATTTATGTGCTCTGGTTTTTAAAGTAATATACATTCATCACATGTACTTAGAAAAAACAGGAAAGGAAAAAAGAAACTATTCAACCAAAATCTCACAGAGATAATTGTTAACATTTTATGGACTTCTACTTAAAAATTATTTTTCACAAAATTCTTTAATAGTTTCAATATTTATACCTTTAAAATCCTAGAAATATATTCTAGGGTAAGAAATATATTCTTAGGGTAATTTGTTTTGTTTTTAAAAGTAAAACACATGCTCTGCTTTGTGTCATTATCTTTGGTATAGTGCTTCTTTGAGAATGACGTTTATTTTTCTTAAAAGTAGACTTTTACAGAAGCATCATACTTACATTTTTCTAAAGCATACTATTTCTTTAGATATAGAATTTTGAATCTCAATCCAATCTTTATAATAAAGTCAGAGCTAAGGAACAGCCCAAGTTCTGCCTAAACATTCATTATTTGGGATTATTCCACAGGCTTCAATATTTTATTTAAGATCTTCATGAATCTTAGAGTTAGTTGCATTATTTAAGAATTCAGCTCTTTTTTTTTCTTTTTTTTTTTTTAACCATCAGTATGAAGAATCATTGACCCAAGACATCTACTCACTTTTCTCTTGGGGAAGGTAGAAGAGAAGGTTAGAGGAGGGGCAACATGCTGTTGACTCCAGCATTTTGGTCCAATTACCATCAGTTTTTTCAGTGACCACAGATTGAACTTCTAAGTGCAGCCAGCTCTCTCAAAATACTTGTTTTTGGTCACAAAGGGAAATAAAATAAGGGTGCATGAGTCACTGTACATTCTTGAAAGTTACTAGCAAAACAATCTTCCTAAGGAGAGCAGTAGTGTCATCTTTATCTTGAAAGAACACACCTCATATTATTGAATAATAGGGGGAAACTACAATAAGATTGCAATAATATGGTGAAACTACATTTCATTGTCATCCAGGTTTACCTGTATCCTTTCTTATACCTAGGATCCACCACAGCAAAGTAGCAGACATCCTGGGGTTTTACTGGACACCCCTGAGAATTCCAGCTGTCAGCAGCAGCTTGAAGCTCCTGTTCCCAAAGCCCAGCTGCTAGCCGTCATTTTGAAACACTAGTTTCTAAGGTGGAATTAGTTGAAAGAAGAGGATGCTTTTGACTAGGCCAGAAAATTTTCTCTTAAAAAGATGTGCAGAAGTTGGTCTAGGGAGTAATAGAATTTATTGGAAAATGCTTCATTGAGAAGCCTGGGGAACCATGCCAGAGCCAACCCCTTCATGTCTCTGAAGACAGCTCTCCAAGGAGAGGCAATTTTAAGTTTAAGAAAGTCTGTTTCTACATAGGCTCAGAGTATGCTGTGCAGGACAGCCAATGTGTAGCTTCATATTAACGAATTAATTATTAGCTTCATATGATATAATTATTTATGGATATAACTGGATATAACAGCTACTAAAGAGTAATGCAATTGTCAGAGTGTCATGACCTGATTAGAAAAAAAAGACTTAGGAAAAACTAAATAATGACACCATTTGGATAGTTCAAAATAAATGAAATCATGAGAAAGTGTGGTTGAAAAGTACTTTGTTTAAGTATATATAAATAGATGTTTCTTAAATCAGACAAAAATATATGTATCAGTTTCCATTTCCTATTAGTGTAGAAAAATCAGACATATCACAAGAAAAGAAATATTAGACCTTGGGTTAGGCTAAAACACCTAGTATTGCAAATTAGGTTTTTATTTTTGTATCAATAGATTTTTTGTTCTTGTTTTTGTATGTTTGAAGTTCTAATTTAAATTTTACGTAGTTAACATACAATGTAATGTTGGTTTCAGGAGGAGAATTTAGTGATTCCTCACTTACATGTAACACCCAGTGCTCATCACAAGTGCCCTCCTTAATATCAGTAGATTTTTAAATTTATTATTATTTTTTGGAGATTTATTTGTATGTCTTAGAGAGAGAGCATGAGCAGGAGGGAGAGAAAGAGAATCTCAAGCAGACTCCCCACTGAGTATGGAGCCCGACATGGGACTTAATCTTATGACCCTGAGATCACAACCTGAGCCAAAACCAAGAGTCAGATGCTTAAACAACTATGCCACCCAGGCACTCCAATATTAGTAGATTTTTTTTTAAAGAAAAAAAGGAGAACAGTAAAGCTGTTTTTTTTTCCTCCTGTGAAATACAGCTTCCGATACTGTTGTTCATAGTTTTGAAAAGTTGAAAGTTGTTTTTCTAATATACTTACTAAATTTTTGCTCAATTTTAACATTGAGAAGCCATCTTTTTTCTCACCACACAGCTGTTAGCAATTAAAGGAATGAACTTTGAACTTCAATCTTTAAAACATGTGCAAATATTTATATATCTGCAACTTAGGAAAAATGTTTTTCCAACACTGTTTAACAAAAACTTTTAATCTCTGCTTTATTTTTATATTATTGTAACATCTCAGGTGTCTCTTAAGACCCAGTTTAAGCTTCCAGCTTATAATAATATTGTGTCCAGCCAAAATCTAAAGTAGCTTAATGGTTACAGATCATTAAGTCAAAGCTGACTACTAGGTATTTTGGGCATACTCTTGTTGTAGCTATATTCCCAAATAATTATGAAGTATTAAATCATCAACTGAAAATTTGGCATTTTTATTTGAAATAGAAAATTTTGGACACATAGTAATCTTCATGTGACTAGAAGCAGCAGAGATAGGGCATTAGGATCACACTTTATACGACTCCTCGCTTGGGGTCCTATCAATTTACTCATGTATTGAACATTTTGGGATGTCCATGAGGGGTGAGACACTATGTTAGGAGTTAGGATTACAGAGATAGTTCTTGTCCCTAAGCAGTTGAGAATAAATGATAATAATACTGTATTATAAATGCTATAATAAGTATCTGCAGAGGATGCCATTGGAGTAGAGGGGAGACAGAACAAGGGTATTTACTCTAGTGCAGCCTGGATATAGAGGTAGCGACACACTTCTAAAGAAAGGTAACATCTGATATTTGGAGGTTGAATATAGGAATTTCTGTTATGGCTAAAGGCCAAACTCATTTTTTCCATGGCAGAAAAGTCATTTACATGTTTACACATGTGTTAGACTCTGCTCTTGGTTAATCTTTCTGTTTGTCTTTGATCTTACAATGACCTAATTTCAAAATTGACAAGTATTTCATCCCTCATCTATCTCTGTGGTTCTCAAATTTTGTTGTACACTAAGATTACTTGGACAGATTATTAAAACAAGTTTCTGGGCCCCACTGCAGAGTATCTGATTCTGAGGTGGAGATGGAGAATTTGTATTTTTAAGTTCCCAGATGATGCTGATGCTGCTGGTTCATGAACCATACTTGGCTGATTATCAGAATCAGCTGCAAGTGTTTTAAAACTATGGACTCTTGGCATTCATTCCTAGAGATCCAAATGTATTTGAATTTGGGTAGGAACAAGGAATCTGTATTTTAAAATCTATCTCTCTAGTTGATTCTGATTATCAGTGGAGTTTGGCATATTGACCAGTCTAGGTCTCTCATTTCACAAATGATAAAATTGGGATATAGAAAAGTTATGAGAACTCATTTTTCCCTTCAGGAAACCATAATGAGAATTCATTCTCTACCAAATCAAGTCAATATTTTCATCACAACATTCAATGTTGTCCAAAATCTCTTCCTTCTAACCTGCCGTCCCAATAATTAGTCTTGGATAAAATTAGGCCAGCTCCAAATCAATATAAAAGTATCTACTATGTTTTATGGGAGGGGACAGATAGATTCAGATTAGGATAACACTTTTCAAGGAACTTCCAGACAAGTAGCAGATAACACATTCCCAGACATGTACAAATATACACCCTCACACAATAATAATAAAAGACAGACTTATAGTAAGTGCAAGTGAAGAAATATAAAATATCAGATGATGAAACAGCTATTTATATAGGTCTATTTGCCAGATACTGTGCTTCTAAGGGATACAAAAGGATTTAAACTTGGCTATCTATCTAAAAACAATCATAACACAACTATGCAAAACATGACTGACTCTACACTGTAACATAATTAATCTATAAAAATGGCATGATTAGGGGCCTGTGGGTGGCTCCACTGGTTAAGCATCTGTCTTCAGCTCAGGTCAGGATCTTGTGGTTCTGGAATGGAGCCCTGCATCAGGCTCTCTGCTCAGTGGGGAGTCTGCTTCTCCCTCTCTCTCCCTCTGTGCTCTCTCTCTCAAATAAAAAAATCTTTTTAAAAATGGCATGAAGGGACGCCTGGGTGGCTCAGTGGTTAAGTGTCTGCCTTTGGCTCAGGTGTGATCCTGGAGTCCCGGGATCAAGTCCCACCTTGGGCCTGCATGGAGCCTGCTTCTCCCTCTGCCTGTGTCTTTGCCTCTCTCTCTGTGTGTCTTTCATGAATAAATAAATAAAATCTTAAATAAAATAAAATAAAAATGGTGTGAATAAAATGGTATCAGAAGGTAGAAGTGGGAGAGATGAATTCAGCTGGAATATTTGGAAATGTTCACAGAAAGGTGATAGAAAAGGCATTTACACATTTATACATAGGTTTTGTTTATTTTTGTATTATTATTTTTTTTAGGTTTTGTTTAAATGTGGGTGCTCTTCCTTTAGTCTTTACTCTTGGTTAGTCTCTACCAGGTGAAGGAGGTGGCAGAACAAAAGCACAGGTGAACCTGTAGTGTGGTCCTTTTTAGAATAGATAGTAGAGCAATAGGGCTAGAACAAGACATGTGGAATCAGAATAGTATTCATGAAAGTGAAATGAGCTGGGCTTTGAAGGATGCATAGAATTTGATAAATAATACAAACTTTTGCACACATTATTAATTATAGTAATTAATTTTAGAATTCTTTCTTTCTTATTTCCAAACTACAGAAAATTTACTGGTCCCTTGGGTTCATTCAAGTCCATGCCCTTAAATTTCCCACTTTGGTGTTTACTAACCATATCTGAGCATTACAGTTACCTCTGGTACTTAAACAAAAACAAGAAAAACAGAACAGAAGCCCTGTTCCACTTGAGAGGCTTTGATTCTGGAGATTTCTATTCGAGATGCCCAATGGTGGCACCTTGGAATTTCTTTTTTTTTTTTTTTAAGATTTTATTCATTTATTCATGAAAGACACACAGGGAGAGAGAGAGACAGAGACAGAGAGAGAAGCAGGCTCCACACAGGGAGCCTGACGTGGGACTAGATCCTAGGACTCCAGGATCACGTCCTGAGCCAAAGGCAGGCACCAAACCGCTGAGCCACCCAGGGATCCCCCACCTTGGGATTTCTAATTGGTAGTTTTTCATAGCTCATTCTGATTTGAATCAGTGGTCTACCAAATGCCAAAACCTAGAATGAGTTAAAGATGTAATTACAGAATTGAATGTTTCTCTGCAATTTAATGCTTCAATATGATCTTTGTACAATTTTATTTACCTTATACCAGGAAGATAATTTTAATGTGTATACTTACTCTGAGATCCTAATAGGTAAAATCAGAGAAAAATTTTCTACATAAACATTTTGAAGATAAGGAAACTCAATCTATTTATCCTTTCATGTCCTCATATACGCTTCTGTCAAGAAATGTCATCCCACTGTACTCATTTGGATTAAAACAAAGCAATGATTTTAAATGTACATAATTTTAAAATAAGTGTTGTTTCATGATTTTAAAATAAATATACATAGCTCTAAGGTGAATTTTAACACATCAATCAAATTGAACCAATTGCTCAGATTATGGAAACATTAAAGAAAACCTCAGGAAATAAAAATATCTAATTGACCCCTACTGGATATTGAAGAGTTAGTCATTATTGAATATTGCTGCATTTCTAAATTCTGCACTTTTGAGGCTCACTCACATTAGTCATAGAGCTTTGTGTGGGTGGATAATGTGATTAGAGCAGTTGTTGATGACTTGTTTTTCTTTGACCATTTACTAAGCATTTTAATGAATAAGGTTTCAATTATTTGTATGCCCTCACAGGCCATAATAAATGCATCATTTCAAAATATAAATAAAGTACTTCTATTTTTAAGACATAATGTTCTGAAGAGTCAAATCCCATAGCTGTCTATTTAATTAGATCTTGCTGGATTAGGGTTTTATTATTAGGCATTCCATTAGCTCACTACTCAAGGTCAAGGTAGATATGACTAAGAAAATTGTGTTTTCTCATGGACAAAAGATGTGACCCTGGAGAACATAGGAAATGATGTTCACAATATAATGAAATTTTAAAATCTTTTATAATTAATTTTTTTCTGAGTTCTGTAGATACTATACTCCCCACTCCTCTGGTCCTTCAATAGAAGAAATGTAAGCATACATGATACATGAGGACTAATACTTTGGGATTCATGTAAAAATAAAAGAATGTAAGATGATTCCAAAGTATAGTGTTTATAAGCTCTATCATGTGTGAATTATGTCTTCTCTGTTAGTAATTTGTACCTTTACATCTTATGTGAAAACTTACAACATGTATATCAGGTATCATATTTCAATATTGTGTTTCTTAAAATGATATTTAGATTTACATTTAAAAATAAAGGTAGAGCTTAAGGTGTTTTATAAAGTGACAATAATAGACAATTTTGTTTTTTGTAAATGTGAAATATATATGCTATATGTATAATGATGAAGATTGAAAAATAATGGAAGAATTCTAGTCTGATTGAACTCAGATCAAATTAGCTGATACTCATCCCTACTCTAAAGTAGATATTTTCAGCTCTATTTTACAAATAAAGAACATAGAGAGTTTAAGTAATTTAACCCCTAGTTGAGTAAGTGGCAGAAATGGTATTTGAACCTAGTTAATAGACTCTAGGATTTCTGATCTTAATCTCCATGTTATACTGAGAGGAGATTTTACATTTATAACTCTTACCATCATGATTCAGACTAGGGGTAAGAAAGCACCTTATGAGATGAAAGTGTAATATCTGTGGCTTTGTAACGTCGAACAAATTGCTTTAGTACTCTGCTTGCTACATGAGAGAGTTCATTTACTGAAGTAGAAAAGTGTGCTTAGGGCACCCCTGGTGGCTCAATGGTTTACCGCCACCCTTAGCCCAGGGCGTGATCCTGGAGACCTGGGATCCCACGTCGGGCTCCCTGCATGGAGCCTTCTTCTTACTCTGCCTGTGTCACTGCCTCTCTCTCTTTATGTTTCTCTCTCTGTGTATCTGTCATGAATAAACAAAATCTTTTTAAAAAGTGTGTTTAAATTAAAAAGAAATACATATTGGGCATTAATTTTTAAGATAGCAAAAACATTGAACTTAGAATCAGGAATTAAGAACTTAGGCCCATCTCTATCTTTGTCTAGACCCTTCATTCTCTGACTAGGCACCAAAGCACCATGGGGCATCAGGACTGAACTCATGGTGCTGTGAGATATTTTATTTTTCGAGGAAAACATAGTGACACTTGACATATATTGGACATTGCTCAAAGTGCTCTAGCTCAAGGTAGTTTCTGATTTTGACGTTACATCACACTACCTTCCATTCAATTACATCATATTTTTGTGAAGCTGAAGTTTCAACAGTCACTGTGATAAAGAAGCAAGTGGCAAATGAAAATCAATGTGGAACAGAAATGAGGGTAGGGGTGTACAACCTGATTCCAAAGTTTGAGAAATCGGGATCCCTGGTGGCGCAGCGGTTTGGCGCTTGCCTTTGGCCCAGGGCGCGATCCTGGAGACCCGGGATCGAATCCCACGTCGGGCTCCCAGTGCATGGAGCCTGCTTCTCGCTCTGCCTGTGTCTCTGCCTCTCTCTCTCTCTCTCTGTGACTATCATAAAAAAAAAAAAAAAAAAGTTTGAGAAATCATGCTGTGCCTCGCAGGAAAATATATCCTATTAATAAGTAATTGTGGTTAAGAATGAAGTAAAGATACCATTTTTTCTATCAATTAACATATTATTTTTTAATGGCTGCTGAGTTATTAGAGCATAAATAATTTATTAAGTTGTTTGGATGTAGCTACTTAATAAATGAAATTGGTACATGTTTATTTGTCCTAGGAGCATCGTGAAAAATTTGCTGAGAGCCTAAGGGCTCTGTGAACTAAAAAAGCTTAGGAAACTTTGGAATAGAAGTTTGGTTTTGGTATTTTGAAGTATTTTTTCTTGGCTTCAGTTTTCTTAGCTGAGAAATGAATGGGACAGAACAGATGGTCTCAAATTCTAGTCTAAGACAAGGAAGAGGGTAATGTAGGTGACTTTGATAATTCCATGCTGTATTCTCCTATAGTACTTAAACCCTATCTTAAATTGGAAAAAAAAAACAAACACAGAATATATATGTCCTGTGTGATGATTTTCTAATGTATTTTAAACCAAATCTTTTAAAACAGATGAACTACTGCATGCAGAAGAGTTAATCATTTTACAAATACATCTCATTTATCTCTTTAACCTGTGGAGCTCATTATGTTTTTGTTTGTTTTTAGTGTTTGGCATTCGGATGTTTTCTCCACTTGTTAACAGGCTGAATTAGAAAAGTCCAAGAGTAAGTGAAAATCTGCACTTTGTAAATATTGGAAAATTAGAGTGTCTGAACTACCTAAGAAAATATTGTCCCACAAAAATTTCAAATAAAAAACAAGTATCTCACTGTTTTCAATAAAAATCTGGCTAATACCTACACCACAATTGCGTTCTTTTATATTGCCAATTTACACAAGGAAGTGCTCATTTAGAAAATCTTTGAATATGTGTCTATAAAAAATAATACTTGTTACATGGAAAAATTTTAGATTCTTATTAGGCATCTATCAAATAATTGCTATCATTTGTGACAACATAATGAACCTGGAGGACATTATGTTAAGTGAAATAAGCCAGACATAGAAGGACAAATGTTACATGATACTGCTTACATGAGAAATCCAATAGTCAAATCATAGAAGCAGAGGGTAGAATGGTGGTTGCCAGGGACTGACGGGCAGGGAGAATGGGTATATCAGAGGGTATAAACTCTAGTGCCTATAGTTAACAATATCTTATAGTTTTCTCATAAGTGTGTTAAGATAGTATATCTTGGGTTCTTATCACAAAATAAGTAAGAGAGAGGGCAGTATGAAACTTTTGGAAGTTCTGGATATGTTTAAGTTATAGACTATAGTAATGGTTTCACAGGTGTATACTTATTGCCAAACTTAGCAATTTATATATATATTCAATATAAATAGCTTTCTCAATATCAATCATACCTCAATAAAGTGTTTTTTTTTTAATTTTTTATTTATTTATGATAGGCACACAGTGAGAGAGAGAGAGGCAGAGACACAGGCAGAGGGAGAAGCAGGCTCCATGCACCGGGAGCCTGACGTGGGATTCGATCCCGGGTCTCCAGGATCGCGCCCTGGGCCAAAGGCAGGCGCCAAACCGCTGCACCACCCAGGGATCCCAATAAAGTGGTTTTTAAAAAATATTTCCTCTAAGTAGCTAAGAGAACACTTGGTGTTTTAAAATAAAAATGAAGACTAGTAAATATGTAAAACCTTAGAGGTGATCTGCTGTTTCTAAAAACAAAAAACAAAAAAACAAAAACCAAAACATTAGGTGCATTATACGATCTTGGTTGGATTGCTATAAAGATATCAGCCCTGGAGATAAATCAGCAATTTTTGTTTTTTACAAGTGAACTGAAGTGGCTGTCATGGTTCTGTCCATTTCTGTGAGCAGTCTGTTTAGGTATCTGTATACATTTGTTACAAATACTATTGCTATAAACTGATTTAATTAATTGTATTAGTTTCCTATTGCTGCTGTAACAAATTACTACAAACTTAGTGGTTTCAGCATTACAAATTTATTGTCTTAGTGTTTTAGAGATCAGATTTCTCATGAGCTAAAATCAAGGTGTCAGCAGGGCTGTGTTCTCTTTGAAGCTCCAGGGGAGAATCTATTTCCTTGTCTTTTTCAGCTTTTAAAGGCTGTTCTCATTCCTTGGTTTGTGGCACTCTTCCAACTTAAAGCCAGCAATAGCCTCACTTTGACCTCTGTTCCCAAAGTCACATCTCCTTTTTTTTTTGACTCTGCTGCTTCCTTCTTTTCTTTCTAAATACTCTCATGGTTACTGGGTCCCACCCAGACCTTCACAGTCCCTTTTTCCATATAAAGTAACATCTTTGGGGGAGGAAGGTAATAATTCTGCTTATCACATTAAGGCATGCCTTGCTTCATGCAACAGAAGATTTTAGGAGGCAGTATAAATGTTCTATGAAGGCTCTAAGTTTAGTAGATTAACTCCCTTTAGTTGACATAGAATTCAAGTTTCCATTTGGTAGAATAATTATACGTAATATACTAATCCACTATTACCACATATTTCTTTAAATAAAGTTATAAGGTATGGCAAGAAAGTGAAATGATGTGACTTATAGTATAAAAGATTTTCTAAATTTGAAAATAGTTTTTAAATCTTAATTTTGTACTAGATTTCCATTTGCCTGAAATGAACCTAAGGAACATTTACAAATATTTTTATAGTAAATAAGCAAGATAAATAAATAGCCCTGATTAGAAATTAATTTTTATCTAGAAAGCTGGAGCACATCTTTAGCTTATGCTCCAGGAAGAAAGTTCTTTCATACTAAAAAGGGCTTCAAGTACCCCATGTATTGGCATAACATGTGGAGCTTGTTGAGTTCATACAGATTTCAGCTGCCAAGAACGCAATACCATCAGAGAGAAACAGCTGTAACATCATACAGCTATTTACTTGCACAAGAAAAGAAAGGTGGCCAGTATTTTTAGAACAAAGATTCTCAAACTGTTATACGGATAAATACTACTGGGGGAGTCATTTTAAATTACAGATTCCAATTCAGATCTGAGGAGTCCTAAGTTTATTATGAAGTTCTAAGTGATGGTGTTGGTCTCTGAGCCACACTTTGCACAGCAGGTTTGTAGAACATGCTGGAAAAAGCAAAGGATACTATAGAAATCAACTTATAAAAACACAATTCGTAATACATTACTTTGAGTAAGCACTTAAGTGAAAACCTAAAATTTTGTTGTGAGTGCTAATAAGAAACAAGAAATAGATACCTCAGTAAAGATTGGGTAGGACATATGATCATCACCATTGCTTTAGTGAGGAAGAACTGAAACTATGTTTTAATTTGAATCTTCTGTATATACTTTCTAATCAGTTTTGAGTAGGAACATATGGTAAAAAAGTACTGTTCACATTGCAATGTGTGAATTTATTTATTCCCAAATGGATGGATCTTTTTGTTTGAAGAATACTTTACATTGCTATTATATATATAGTTGGCACTGCTGGTTTGTTCTATTTCTATAATCAAGTTTTGATGTCCAAAGTGGGAAAAACTAGGTGAATCCAAAACCAATTTCATTCTTATTATTGTAGTTATTACAGAGCCCTGTATTTAAAGTTAATAGTTGTTTCTCTTACTGGAAATTAATTAGATGTCAAGCAAGCAAACAAGTAAATAAATAATATAATTTCAGGGAGTTAGAAAGATGTAGGGAAAAAGGATGGAGAGTGAGGGGATTGGGTTAAGCAGAAATTAGATGAAGTTAGACAAAAGTCTGGGATAAAAATTCTAAGCTGAGAGGAATAGAAGATATATGGACCATGACTAAGAGAATAGTTAGGCTTACCTGCTGGATGAGAAAGTGTAGCTGGAGAGAAATGAGTGAAGAAAAGAATGGAGGAGATGACCTTGCCTTTGTAGGGACCAAATAATGCAGCGCTTTGTGGGCTGTGAAGTTAAGAAGTTTGGATTTTATTCCAAGTGTGATGAGAATAAACTAGAACAGTAACAGAGGTAAAAGGGACAGATTAATGACTTCAGAAATCAATGATCTGTTATATGACATCCCCTCTCCCTGTTTCTCATCAGAGCATCTGTCACTCTGTTTCCTATTTACTGATTTCATGGTCCGTCTTCCAATATGGAATATAAGAGCTTTGTGCCTTCATATTGCCCTTTACTGTATTCCCTCTGCCCAGAACATTAACTGTGATAATTTCTTAGTAATTTGTTCTTTTCTGAAGGTATGGGTAGATAGGATTTATTGGTTGATGAGTTTGAGGAAAAGATAAAAGAAGAACGAGTCCACGGTGACAATTCTTTCTTTTTCTTCTGAGAAAATGGATTAAAAAGGAACCATGTATCACAGCTGAAAAAATATTAAATTCAGAAAGATAAATTTACTTTGGAAAGAAATAAAAAATGAGTTTAAGTTGAAATATATTAAAATTTGGGTAATGGTGACATATATTAAAATTTGAGTAATGGTGACATTGACATGTTGTGCAGAAAAATTTGAAATGTTTAGAGAAGAGGGACTCCAATAGTGAAATTTATTCCCACAGAACACTAGTTCCATGTAATTTAAGAGGTATCCTGCCAAAGAAAATTCACAAAGGTTCACTTCTACTCACAGGACCCTTCTTTTACCCTTTTCTTGGCCTTGGTACTTCTCCATGTCTTCATGTGAATTTATACTGTTTTAGGGTGTCCTTACAGTCGATTTTCTTCATTATAATGATGACTTATTATAACTATCTCAAAATTTATATATTTTTATATTGATTTTAGTTAATTGCATGTATTTTAATTTTTATCATATTCTTTTAACTAATTTTCTAATTTTGCTTAAAATTTGTATTTTATCTTTTATGGCAGTTTTTATAGAAGAGCAAACATAGAATGTAGGTGGATGACAGGCATCTGAGAAGAATACCTTCAGAATTACCAGGCCCTAAAAGACAGTAGTTTGATATTTGGAGTCTTCCATCCCTACTGCTCTCAGGTGGCCTTATATAGCTCTCCTAAGGCCCTTGTTCTAGTTCTAGACCTGATATCAAGTTTTCTGTTCTAAATAA
The DNA here is from genome assembly GCF_003254725.2 of Canis lupus dingo. Lineage (NCBI taxonomy): Eukaryota > Metazoa > Chordata > Mammalia > Carnivora > Canidae > Canis > Canis lupus. Next base: position 36,383,934 of record NC_064254.1, read on the forward strand.
CACTGGGCATTATGGATTGACCTGTGTGGCCCTAAATATATATATTAAAGCCTTAACTCCCAAAGGGACCCGATTTGGAGATAGACCTGTTAAGGAGGTAATTAAGGTTAAATGAAGTCCTAAGGTAGGTCATAATCCAATATCACTGATATCTTTGTAAGAAGAGAAAGAGACACCAGGGATGCATGGACACACACAGAACAAAGGCTATATGAGGACACAGTGAGAAGATGGCCATTTGCAAGCCAAGCCAAGGAGAGAAGCCTTAGGAGAAACCAAACATGCCAACACCTTTATCACATGGACTTCCAGCCTCCAGAACTGTGAGAAAACAGATTTCATTGTTTTAAGTCACACATTCTGTGGTACTTTGCTATAGCAGCCCTAGTAGACTAATATACCAGGTTCTTACCAGTCACTGATGTGTATCAAGCTTGCCGTGGTACACATAGCTTTCTCTTTTAATTAGGGGACAAAACTTGACACATAGCTCTACTGAACATAAGGGGTCGAGCAAGTGAACTCAAAGGAAAGCAGAATGGGGTATGGGGAAGTGCTAGTGATGCACACCACATGCCTTGTTGTTGGTTGTTTCTCTTAATGGATTACAGTATTTCCTCATCCTCGTCATAATGTCTCTCTGAGATTCAGTGCTCCCATTGACTTGCACCCACATTTGATTGCACTTTTTCCATTTATGGAATGTAAGTTTTTCATAACTCACTAGTCAATACCACTACTATATAGTGACCTGATCTAGGAAGCCTATTTCTCATTATAAAATAGTTCATATTCAGAAGATTAAAATTAAGATGGCTATAAGAATTCATGTTTAATTCATAAAGGTATTATTAGGTATAATAGGTATAATAATAAAGATATACATTTAAAGGTATTTATATATAACATATATACTCATATTAACATACACACATATATTTTTCTGTTCTGACAACTGAGAGTCTAAAAGAAAAGACATTCCAGCAGCAACAATCACACCTAGGGCCCAGGACTTCGTTTTTCGGACATTCTCCAATAAAAAGAACCAGGTATTCTTGGAGAAATGGCTAACTCTAGGACAGGATCAGGATGATCCTGGTGCAATTAATTTGAAAGAAGTAAAGAAACCCACAATGATGGGGATGAAGGAGGTATGCAAAAAGAACATAGGAACCAAGTGAAAGAGCTGTCAGTGGCTCAAACTGGAACAGTTTGAGCAATAGCAATAAATAATATTAGATTATAAACCAAATTATACAATGAATATCTGTGAGTCCATATTGATGTAATAAATGTAAATAAATTATAAAGTAAATTAATACATAAAGGAGAGAAAAATCTGTTCCGAATTCCAAATAAATTATGGAGATACTCTGTCCTAAAGGAGGGGAAGCATATGTCCTCACTTCTTAAGTATGGGGTTGCATAAAGACAATATTATAGAAAAGTGGAAAAAGAATAACTTAGTTGTGGAGAAACATGACAAACATGACTTTAGCTGGATGATCAAGGTGAACAACAGTCACAAATTATGTTGATGGTATATAAACCTGATATGATGTAATAAAAATGGCATTTTGTCTCTGTGATATTCCTCCCCCAAACCCATAATCCCAGGATAATTGTGAGCAAAACACAATTATAGAGACACCCCCTATAATATGCCTGACCTGTACTCTTCAAAGGTGCCAAGGTTATCAAAAACAAGTTTGAGAAACTGTCATGGTCAAGAGGAGCCAAAAGAAACATGATGATTAAAGGGAATGTAGTATCCTGGTGGGATCCTGGAACAGAAAAAGGATATTACATAAAAACTAAGGAAATATGAGTAAACTATGGACTTTAGTTAATAATAATGTATGAATAGTGGTTTATTGATTGTAATAAATGTAGCATATAGTGAGATGTTAATAATAAAAAATACTATTTTTATATCTGCATACATTTTCTGTAAACCTAAAATTATTCTTTAAAATGTATATTATTAATAAAAAATAATTGGGAGAAAATATTTCAATTACTGATTACATCCTATTTACTAGGACCATGCTAGGAACTTTTTGTTCATCATAGCTCAGGGGAACAGCTGCCCATCTTAAGTGAACACAATTCTCTTGAATGTTGCTAAATGTTAGAACATTTATGTTAGAAAACAAAATCCCATATGTTCAAAACTTTGGAACCTATTTTCTCTTGCTCTACAGCAAGCTGATGTTGGCACAGATAAGAATGGATAAAATTATTTAATCGTATATAATGTTAGAACTATGATTTTTAATTACCTGGCATATGTAAAAGAATTACTTTTTTCTTTTGATGCTGATTTAGCACACTTGAAAGAGAACATGGTGTGTGATGGCAGTTATGTTATCTTTGCCAGGGTGCATGCACATTTTTAAGCTATCTGGTCTCAATTTGACAGTCTTTGAACTTAATATATCTTCTGTGCACCATCAGCTAACATCATAATTTCATTTCTGCTACTTGGATTGGCAATGTTCCTACTACATCTCACTCATAAAAATGAAATCTTAACTAGGAATAAGTGTATTCTTTGAGGCCATTAATGGGATATTTGTAAATCAAAGAGAAAAAAATAAAAAAAACAGGCTAAATTAATTTGTGAGCAGAATCTACTAATGTTGAATAACAGCCAAATATTCCTCATTGTCCCTCAGAACATCAGTTCTATGTGATTTAATAAGTGTTCTGCCAGAAACCATGGTCATATAAGTTTGGGAAAAGCTAGGTTTAACTAAATTAAATGGGAGATTTTTCCAAGTCTTCCCATAACATACTAAGGTATTTTGTGATTCCTCAAGTTTGTATAATTCCCCAAGTTTATTTGACCAAAAGACCCATTTTCAAAGAAAACATTATTATTCTAAGAAAGCAGTTTCTGTGGAACTCTAATTAGGAAAACTTAGTCTAGGTCTAAGGCCAGTGTTTCTCCAAGGCCAGTCTTGCGATCAGCGGCATCAGTATCAGTCAGGAAATTATTAGAAATATAAGTGCTTGTGCACCACCTTAGACCTCTTAAATTAGAAACTGCCCAGAAATCTGTGTTCTAATAAGCTTTCCAGGTGTTTCTGATGCATGCTCTAATTTGAGCACCATTAATCTAGGAGAAACTCACATCTTGAATTTAGAGACCAATGTTGTTGATTACTTAATATCTTTACTATGGTTGTTCTCCTTCAAAAGATTGATGTCTTCAAACAGACTGAAAGCCATGACTTCATCTGGACTTTCAAAGGAGCTAGATAAGAATTCTTAGTGTTAATTAAGAAATCTGAGATGAATCAAAAAAAAAAAAAAGAATACTGTGATTCAAAAACATCTGATTTCAGTTTAGTGTGGAATGAATGAAGGGGTCTTATTTCTTTAGGTAGGCCTTGAAAGAAAGAAGATATTACATAAAAAAATAAATAAGTACTCTGTTGTGGACTATGAGAAACATAGCTTTTATTTTGAGGTACAAATTTACTCATTAAAGATAAAGAAGGATTGACAATGTAAAGGGTCTGTGTAGTTAGGCATCACATATCACTCTGGGTCCAGATTGCTTGGATTTGAAGCCCTGCTTTTTCTTAGACAAGTTCTTTAATACTCTGTGCTTCAATTTTCTTATCTGTAAAATGGGGATAATAATAATATAATCATAGGATGCTATAAAGATGAAATAAATGAATTAATATATGTTTCAATGGATTTTTTTCAGTTTATTGAGGTATGATTGATAAATAAAAATTGTATATATTTAAGGTATTCAATGTGATGTCATGATATATATGATGACATCATATATATGTGAAATATATATGTGAAATGATTATCACAATTAAACTAATTGGCATAGCTATCACTTCAATACACTTACTTGTGTGTGTGTGCATATGTGTGTGATGAGAACACTTGAGATCAACTATTAGCAAATTTCACATATACAATACATTATTTTTAAAAAAATATTTTATTTATTTATCCATGAGAGACACAGAGAGAGAGAGGCAGAGACACAGGCATAGGGAGAAGCAGGCTCCATGCAGGGACCCCAATGTGGGACTTGATCCCAGGACTCTAGGACCATGCCCTGGGCCGAAGGCAGGCGCTAAACCACTGAGCCATCCAGGGATCCCCACAATACATTATTAATAACTATAGTTGTCATGCTGTACTTATGCTGTCTCCAGAACTCATTCATCTTATAACTGAAAGCTTATACCTATTGACCAGAATTTCCCCATTTCCCCCACCCTTCAGTTCCTGGTAACCACAAGTCTACTCTCCATTACTGTGAGTTTGACTTTTTTTTTTTTTCCAGATTCCACAGGTGAGTGAGATTATGCAATATTTGCCTTTTTGTGTCTGGCTTATTTCTCTGAGTGTAATGTCCCTCAGGTTCATCAGTGTTGTTGCAAATGGCAGAATTTCCTTCTTTTTTCAAGGCTGAATAGTATTCTATTACATATATACCACAAATTATAGCTATAGTCATTTTAGTACCTTCGTCTTTTAACCTTTATACTGGAGTTAAAAGTGATTTATGTACTACCATTAGAATATCCTGAATTTATTATACGTACCTTTTCAGTGAATTTTACTGCTTTTGTGTTTTCACATTACTTTCACATCTCATGTTAGCTTCCTTTCATTTTAGTGTGGAGAACTCCCTTTAGCCCTTCTTAGAAGACAAGTCTAGCAGTGATGCACTCCCTCATCTTTTACTTGTATGGGAAATACTTCCTCTTTCCTTCATTTGTGAAAAATAGTTTTTCTGGTTCAAGTGTTTTTGGCTGACAGTTTTTATCTTTTAGCCCTTTGAATATATTACCCTGTTCTCTCTCGAATTGCAAGGTTCTGCTGAGAAGTCTACTGAGGTTTTGCTTGAATATGACAAATCTTTTTACTAGATACTTCTGAAATTTCCTGTCTTGATTTTTGATGATTTGATTATAATGTTTTTCAGTGAAATCTTTGAATGAAACCTGTTTGGGGGAACATTAAGCTTCAGGTACCTGAATATCTATATCATTCCTCAGATTTGGGAAGTTTTCAAACATTATTTCTTTAAATAAACTGTCTGTTCCTTTTTCTCTCTGCATCCTTCTGCAATTCCCATAATATGTATTTTAGTTATTTTTTTTTTAATGATGCTCCATAAGTCACATAGGCTTTCTTCAATTCTTTTCATTCTTTATCCTTTTATCTCTGTTGACTGGATAATTTCAAGTGAATTGTCTTCATGTTTACAGATTCTTTCTTCTCTGAGCAAGTCAATGTTGACAACCTCTAGTGTATTTTTCATTTCACTCATGGTATTCCTCAGCTCCAAAATTTCTCTTTGTTCTTTTGTTATGATTTCTGTCTCTCTGTTGAGCTTCTGTTTTGTTTATATACTGTTTTCCTGATTTCTTTGAGTTGTCTATATGTGTTCACTTGTAGCTAAGTTTCCTTAACATAATTATTTTAAATTCTTTTTCAGGCAATTCATAGATCTCCATTTCTTCGAGGTCTATTACTGGAAAATTATTGTGTTCCTTTGGTAATGTCATGTTTCCTGATTTTTTTTTTTTAATTCCTTAAACTCTTGCATTGCTGTCTTTGCATTTCAAGAAACTATCACATCCTGCAGTCTTTACTGACTGGCTTCAGGAGAGAAACACCTTCACCAGTTAGCCTGGCTTGGCACTTAGGCTGTTTCTGACATTTTTTATGGATGTACCCATTCCATATCTCTTGTTCCCTCTTGGGGGGAATTCCTAAAGTTGTATACTTTCTTTTAATCTTGCAAAGGTAGCCTGCATGCTGAGTCGCCTGTTTGTTTTGCCTCAGATAGTACCCTAAAATGCTCAAATTTGTATGCTTTCTCTTGATCCTCCAGAATAGGGCAGGGTTTCTGTGTTTGTTTTGCAAGCTCTCATAAAGGATCACACTGGACATCTATGAGGGCATGCATGAGGAAATGGCCAAAGTGGAGTGGGTGAGGCACATACAACATAGAAGTTGTTCTTGGGCCATTTGAGGGGATTGGCAGGCAAGGTGTTGCCAGAGGCTCATGGGTGGGCTTCTTTATGAATTCTGTGAGGCATTTAGTTAGATCCACAGTCCTCTCATGCTTTGGAGCCATTATTGCTGTGTTTCCAGCTCTCCCAAACCCTCAGCCATGCCTATCACTTCAGTGTTCTAGGTGGGGCGAGAAAGAAATGGATTTCTTGGGCAATGTCTTGCTTGGCTGAGAAACCGGGTGCTCATACTGTATACTTTCACTTTCCCCTGTGGGAGAAATTGCAGGCTGATAAGGTTTCTCTTGGTGCTGAACAGTACTGTCTTGGGGGATGGATGATTCAGGTAAAGTGAAACTGTTCATTTCTTTTACTCTCTTACATCTATTCTCTCTTCTTTCTTCCTATTTCTCTTTTTCTCCAACAGTGTGCTGAAACTTCTCTGATGGACTCCTGGACTCCTATAAAAGTATTCTCATCCCCGGATGGTTGTCAAGATCAATGGTCTATGGGAAGATGATGCTAAAAAATCTTCTATTCTGCCGTCTTGCTCTGAGTGAAAATTTTTTAGCAATTAAGTGAATTAGTTCAGTATGTGTTAAATTAATAAAAACCAAATGAGAATAATATTGATTCCAGTCTTCTATCTATGATTACATGAGGGTTCTCTTTAATTATCATAATGAAGAGGAAAGTTTGATTTTTTTAAAAAAATATTTTATTTATGTATTTATTCATGAGAGACACAGAGAGAAGGCAGAAGGCAGAGGGAGAAGCAGGCTCCTCGTAGGAAGCCCAATGTGGGACTCCTTCCCGGAACTCTGGGATCACGCCCTGGGCCAAAGGCAGACGCTCAACTGCTGAGCCACCCTGGTGTCCTGAAAGTTTGATTTTTTAAATATTTTTATGTGCTTTATATTAAAATGGTTGAGGAAATATTAAAATTGTATTTGTAACCTGGTTTCTTCATTTATTCATTCATTCCACAGATTTCCATAACTACCTACTATTTAAAAATTTCCATAACTGCATACTACTTAAAAATTAGTTTTCTTGATCTCAAAATGATCAGGACATGGCTGATGTAAATAATTTTCAATCAATTGATTCTGAACTTAATAAAAATTTATTTTCTGTATTTTATTATATAATCTGCTATATACTTTTAATTTTATTCTTTAGGTAAGTTAGGTTTCTCTAATTTATTTGTGTTGTTTCCACATTTACTGATCAGAGAAGACTGCTGACATTTAAAAAAATAGGGTTGAAAAATATGAGGCAGAAAGATGGTGTTATAATTTAATTGATAATAGGTATGTTTATTAAATAATAATTTGAGGCAAAACACAATCTTTGTTAGAAGCTAAATTTTTAAATGCACTTGGAGTCATTAAATTAATCCATCCATGAGGAATTTATTTAAAATCTGTTGTGCATCCAGTTTTAGCCAATTATCTGTTGAAATATGTTTTAAGAGAGAGACTAAAAAATAGTTATAAGATTAAGCTGAGGTAATAAACTAAAATAAAGCAGAGTTCATATATACTTTTAATTTAATTTTAGTCTTTTATTAGGTCCTATATTTGAATATAAAAATTCACGTATATATGCTCTAGCTTTATATTCAATGCCAAACACCTTTATTCAACTAATGATTAAATCTGGGCCACACAACTATAAAATCAAAGAACACAAAAGCATAGTCCTTTAAAGTTTCTATTTTTATTTTTGAAGCTTGACTAAGAGCTTATTATTTCCACATTGCCTTGAATAATCAATTGTTTGAATTATTTATTTTGACTATTCTGTATTCTTAAATTCCATGTCAATGAACTAATGTCTTTCTTCTTTTTTAGAATAATTTTTTATTTTCTAAATACTTATCTTCCCTATACATAAATAACCATTCACCCTACTTTTTAGAATATTTAGTAGAAGAGTTACTGTTTACATAATTTGCTTTGGGGTTCTGTCTTTATTGGTGGTTATAAAAGCGATTTGTGGGTGTTTTGTCCAGTTTTGACTTTTGTACATGCATTTTTTTAACATTTTGTCTTTTGTGATGAGATGTCTAGAATTCTATATTAAATCTTCATTTTAATTTATTTTTATTTTTTTAACTCTTCATTTTTAGATGCTGTTTTCACATCAATCTCTCCCTTTTTCTTTTCTTTTTTTAAAATTAATTAATTTATTTGAGAGAGAGAGAGCATGAGTGGGAGGGGCAGGGTAAGGAGAGAAACTCAAGCAGACTCCACACTGAGGGTAGAGCCCCACCTAAGCAGAAACCAAAAGTCCAGGGCTTAACTGATCATGTCACGTAGGTGCCCTAATCTCTCTCTTTTTCAAATGTAATAATGATTAACATTTCTTGGACTACATCTTGCAGTATTACCTGATTGTCTCAGGTACGTATGCCTCACATTCAAATGTATTATTAAGCTATAAAAGGGCAGAAAATTTGAGTTCTGATAGTAGTCTATGCTGACTGATTTTGTAGAATGAATGAACTACACTCAGAGTTTTTTGAATGACAAGTGAGAAATAAGAGAATGTTTTTGAAGCCAACTGATTTTTGTTTACCTAACTGTTGGATAATATTTATTACATAAAGCTAAGCACTTTATATGTGATAACTCATTTGATTTCAATAATTAGTCTTCTGTGAGGTTAGAAAGGTCTTGGTACATAGTAATCATTTCCCTCTGTATTATAGATTTTCCTAGAAAGCATTTGATATGTAAATGGAGATTGAATGTATTTTTAACACTTCTAAATCTTTCATTTATACAAGATCTAAGAGAGCTTGCTGATTTGCATAATGGGTTGTCAGTCAGGGTTGATTAGGCCAAGGAAGAGAACAACCTAATTTGAAAACTTAAAAGTATTGGTGGGCCAATAGGAAAGCCAAAAGTAGCATTGCCAAGAGAAAGAATTTGAAAGAATTAGCATGCTCAGTTAGCAGAGCTTCAGATGACAACTAAGTCGGTCATGCACAGCATTTCTTCCCCTTACCTCTCATTTCTCAGTTTCTAGCCCTGAAAGATCTCAAATTTGGAAATTTAGAAGATTGGTGAAAGAAAAAAGTCTACACTGTGACTCTGTGGTCTAACACAGTCTTCCAAAAGGGAAGCCAGCCAGAGCAGGGAATGGAAAGACAATTTAGGTAAACTTTATAATTCTCATATAAGAGAGGTGGGAATGGACTTTTTATCACCTTACACGAAGAGGCTTGCAGTAATCAGAAAATCTAAATACCTCTTCAAATTTTACCTAAAGATGACAGCAAATCTTGATTTGTAAAAACAGTGGTAGAAAACAGTAAAATTACTTTCTTTTTTTTGCACTACTATATCTAACTCATTTAATAAAGTGTTAGGTTACAACTCAATTAATTAAATAGTTATGTAATTTTTTTTATAAATAGGCTCTGTGCCTAGTGTGGAGCCCAACATGGGGCTTGAACTCATGATCCTGAGATCAAGACCTGAGCTGAGATCAAGAGTCAGATGCTTAACGGGCTGAGCCACCTGGGTGCCCCATTGTTACCTAATTTATAATCTTTTTGTAATCAGAGAATATGACAAATATTTATTATAAGTTTTTAAGTGTTATAGGTGAGGCAGAAAGCCATGGAGCAGAATTCATGCCAGGTACAGAGAAGTAGCCCCAGTTCCGAGAGTTGACATCATTTTTTCTCTGGTATCAGGGGTTGAAATGTATACTATGTCAATATCAATACATTTGTTATGTGTCTATGTTATAAATGAGTAGACTGAGGGGAATTCCAGCATTTTAGAGGTTAATACAAAAGACATGTTAAAAAGTTATTGCAGTAATTCAAGATGGGAAGAAAAGTACCTAAGCAAAGATGTAATTAATGAAAGAAGAAAGGAAGACATGTAATTGAGAGATACTTTGCAGGGAAAATTATAATACTCAGTTTCTAATTGATAAAGAAATCAAGGAGAAGGAATGGTTTAAAATGACTTTAAGTTTTTGAGCTATCATGGTCAATTGTATAATAAGAATGCCTGTTTTAGTGAAATAATTCATTTCCAAGAAAAGGAATTTTGCACCTTTAATAGCTTAATTTATACTTCCTGACCTTATTATGCTCTGGTGGGCTTTATAATGCCAAGGGTTTTGGGGTTGTGTATTAGATGAAGAGGAGTCTAGTTCTTGGTCATCATCTCTTGGTGCCAGCAACTGCAGAGATGGCTACGTTTCATATGATCTTTGCCCTGTCACCATTATTCCTTTTTCTTTCTGTGTGAAAGCCCACCAGGACAGCTAGGGCTCACTGCTGAGTCCATACAACTCTTGATAACATAAGAAACTTTCCTGCCTCCATGAAGCACAGTGGGATGCACGTTAAGGCTCATATTCACAAGGGTCTCTATAAGAAACAAATGGCGCACTCAAATTAATGTATTTCAGAGAGAGTTTATTTACATAGAACTAATTACAAAGATGTGGATAATGTGAGGAGACAGCAAGGGATAGTACAGGTACACAGAACTAGCAGACCCTAAAAGTGAGAGGAGAAAGGCTACCAGAACCTAGAAGGGGAGACAATTAAGAAGTGAAGGCTGACTTGGAAGGAGCAGTGATCATTCAAGGGATGCAGCCAACCTAAGGTGACTCTTTAGAAGGGGCTTTAGGGAAATTAATATACTGCTGCTAATCACACTTTGTCTTCATTTTTTTCTGCAGTCCCCAATGGCTAAATCCCACTGGAACCAGCGGGAAGGGAGCAAAATAGAGAAGAGAATGACTCTGGAGGGGCCAATGGAAGACTCATGGTATGACATACCAGCCATGTCAGCTTAGATATCACTTGTGGTAATCCCTTCTCCATTGACTTTTACTCTACTGTGTACGAGGTGTTTGCTTATGTGTGTGTTTGTTTTACTGTACTTGCCCCTTTATAAGCTGTAGTGGAGACAAGAGCCCTTTCCTCTTAGGTCCTTCAAAACGATCTGAGGTTCCTTCTCTGGGCTTGGGGTGTCAAAGGTGGTTTATTTCTTTTTAGGGACAAACAGTATCTAAAGCACTTTCACTCTGCTTTTTTTTTCTCATTCCCTTTGTATAAGCTTTTCTTTCTGATCAGTTCTTATTACTCCCATCTGGTAATTATTAAAAAGTAAGCAAGAATCAATTGGCTCCAGATGTATATATTATAATCGTACCAGAGAAACATGGCAGGGTTGGACAAAACAAACTCAGAGTGGTGACAGAGGTGGTGACTCTGAAAAAGTCCTGGAAAGCAGGACTTCAAGTCAAAACATCAGAATATAATCAGTGTTGCATGTGACATTTAAATAACTCTTCTGCTTCAGTGATGCATGGATCTAGACCATGGGCTACATGAACTGGATCTGTACTGAATTTAAGCAAGTATCTTATTCTTCATTCTTATTCTCTGCTACAGCTTTTCCCCACAAAGATCACTTATTTGTGTGGTGGCCAACACCATATTCTCCATATTTGAGACCCATAGGATTCTCTCAGATATTTTTTAGTACTTTAATGTCCAAAGTAAAAATTAACAACTCTACCAATCAATAACAGAAGAGAATGACCCATCAGAAGTGAAGGCTTGTATTATTCTATGGAGTAAGGAATTCAGTCTAGCCGATTTCGTGCTTGAGAACAAAAGACATATTGGATAGTGGAAGAAGGAAATGATAATATATCGCCTACAGCTTTCCTTTTTTGCAGACTGGTGACCATGATTCTGCCTCAGTGAACACTAGTGAAATGTTGATTAGAAATGATGTTAGCATTATCATTGTCCCTCTTTCCACATCTCAGGTGGAAAGCTTTCAATATTTCACCATCAAATATGTTTGCTGTAGATTGTTTTCGGAAGGTCTTTATCGTATTAAGAAGTTTTGTTCTACATTGCTAAGAGTTTTTACAATGAATGGGTATCAACTTTGGTCAGATATTTTTATTCTGTAAATATTTAGGTATATATCTTTTCCTTTTTAACAGTTACGTAATGAATTAACTCTGAGGGTTTGTTTTTTGTTTTTTAACATTGACTTATTTTTGAGTGTTAATACAACCGTATGTTCCTGGGCTAATTCTCTCATGGTTGTAGTATATTCTTATTATATATCACTGCTTTCCATTTGCTAATATTTTGTTCAGCAGTTTAGTGTTTATATTATGTTCATGAGAAATGGATCTGCAAATTTCCTTTCTAGCAATGTTCTTGTCAAGTTTGGGTATCAAAATTATGATAGCCTCCTAAAAAAAAGTTGGGAAGTGTTTGTGTCTTTTCTGTTTTCTGGAAGAGATTGTATAAAATTGGCGTTATGTTTTCCTTAAATAAAAGAATTGCATAGATTTCACCAGTGATGCTATCTGGTTTTAAGGCTTTCTTTGTGGAAAGGTACTTAGGAACAGATTTTCTTTCTTTAATAGATGGTAGAATAATCACATATTTTATTTTGTATTTTGATAATTTGTATTTCTCAAGGATTCTGTCCATTTTATCTAAAGTTTTCTACTGGTATAAAGGTGTTTATAATATTCTGATTATCTTTTTAAGTGACTAGATATTATATGTACAGATGTGCCCTTTTACAGGCCTGATGATTTATGTCTCTCCTAGATCAATCCTATTAGGAATATTTCAACAGTATTAATCTTTTGAAAGTAACTGTGATTATTGATTTTTTTCTATGCATTGATATTTGCTCTTATATTTATTATTATTTTTTATACTCTCTTTGATTTGGTTTTCTATCCTTTTTCTAGATGCCTGAGAAACATGCTTGAGAATTGATGTTGGGCCCTAAACATTACATTTTCTTCTGAGTACTACTTTAGATACAATCTACTGTGGGAGAGTAGGACCTGAGCTGGTAAGAGAAACAGTAAGAACAGGGACAGGCATAACTGGTAACCACTTTATGCGTATGGCAAAAAGCCAATTATTCCTGCCATTGGTCGGTACTGAGAACAGTACAAGCTGAAAACAGCCATGATGGTGGACAAGATAACCAGGTCTGTTGAGGTTAGTTCTCCTGCAGCCCGCTAGTGTATGTTCACCACTGCAGGTCTCTGCTGCCCCTCTTGTGATTGGTTTAGAGTTGTTTTCCCTTTCTTGCTTCCACATACTTTACATTTTACGATAAGAAAACCTAGAGCTAACCCAGGCTAGGGCTTCACCTTCACGCCTACACTTCTTGGAGATGCCTAGCTGTGTAGCCCCTTTGTTTAGTTTCTCTTTGTTCCAAGATACTGGACTTTGGATAATTTCATATCTCATTGGATTGTGCCATGGTCTACTATTTTCAATATGTTTTAACTTCAGTATAATTCAACTCTGATTAAATTTAAAATTTTGATTTCATACATTCATTTATATATGGGCGCTTTGTAATAGTATTTCTTAAATTTCCAAACATTTGGCAACTTTCTTGTTATCTTTTTGTCTTTATTTCTAGTTTAATTCCTTTGCACACAAAGAACATATAATACATGACTTCAATCTTTGAAATTTGTCAGGACTTCATTGTATCAGCATTAATAGCATTAATTTTGGTTGCTTATCCAAGTGTAGTTGCAAAAAAGTTAATTTGGTCATTGATGGAATGTTATATATATGTTAATTAGATGAAATATATGAATTGTACTTTTAGGTTTATATCTCTATTGATTTTTGGTCTGCTTGCTCCATCATCTGTTAATGAAAGTATAAAATCCCTTGTATGATTTAGGATGTGTCTACTGTTCCTCTCATTCTGTCAATTTTTTTTCCTTTTATGTTATTGAAAACACACACAGATTTAGAGCTGTTTTATCTCTCTGGTGGATTAGCCACTTCATGTTGCCTTGTTATTATGAAATGTCTATCTTTACCTCTAATAATACTTAAATAATTAAAATATTAATTGTCTAATAGGGTGGTTACATTAACTTTCTTTTGGTTCTCACATACAGAGTATATTTTTTCTATTCTTTTACTTTAAAAATTTGTCTTTAAGGGGTATTTCTGGCATGCAGCATATAGGTTTTTCTTAATCTGTCTGAAAATACTAGTATTTTAAGTTCAGCATTCAATCTACTTACATTTATACACTAATTAACACAGCTGGATTTTTACCTACCATCTTAATTGTTTTCTATTTGACCTACTTGTTTTATGTTCTATTTTCTCTGTTTTGCTTTCTTCTTTTGAATTAATAAAATAAATTTTATTATTTAACTTTTCCTACTATTAATTTATTAGTGACACTTCTTTTTTTATTAGCGACACTTCTTAAAAACTAGTGTTTACTTTTCTTCAGTTGTTATTAAATTATACAAATATCTGTCCTTACCTCATAACAAATGATCACATTTCTACTTCTACAGTAGTGCTAAAACTCTGGAACGCTTTCACTCCCTTTATTCCAATTCTCTTTTTTACATTGTTGGCATAGATTTTATTTCTACATACATTTTAAACTACATTAGACATTATATTATAATTTGTTAGTTAAATCTGTTTATATTTACTCTTTCCATTTCTCTTCAATCCTTACAAACACATTTCTGTGTTTCTGTTTGGAATGATTTTATTTCTACCTGAAGAAGTTCCCTAAGATGTCATAAGCTTTCTCTCTCATGCTGTTTACTTCATTCTGAGACCTCATCAGCAGTGCCTTTAACCATATTTCTACAACAGTATGTTCAATGATTTCTAGTTTTTTTTAATTATTTTTTTATTTTATTTTTTTTTAGCATGTTCCTCAAAATTCTCCCAGGGTCTACCATTGCCTAATTCCAAAGCTCTTCTACATAGTTACATACTCATTCTCAGTACCAAAATCTGTATTGGTTTTCTATTGTTCTATCAATAGATTATCACAAATTTAGTGATTTAACAACACAAATTAATTATTTAGCGATTAGAAATCCAAAATGGGTCAGCAGTGCCATCTGTTTCCTTGTCTTTTCCAAAAACTTTCTGAAGCTACCTATGGTCCTTGACTTATGATGCCTTCTTCTATCTACAAAACCAGAAACAGGATTTTCTGGCTTTGACCCTCTGTTCCATATCAACCTCCTTTCTGACTCTAATCCTGCTGCCTGCCTCTTTCTTAATCATAAGGGCTGTTGTGATTATATTGTGATTATCAAGATAATCCAGGATAACCTATCCATCTCAGGATGCTTAACTGACAAGTGAGGTATCATATTCACAGGTTTTAGGGATTAGGAGATGAATATCTTTGGGTGGCTTTTATTCTGCCTTAATACATGTACCTTATTTGTGAGTATAAATTTCAAGTCTTGAATCCTATAGAATTTTGAATTCTTAAACTTAAAATACTTCTTTTTTCCCCACTTAAGTTTTGCTTATGTTCTGAAATGCTAAACCACGATTGACTTATTTTTCCTTAGCAGTCTCATAATTTTCTCTCAAAAATTTCTGTTCTTCACCTTCTATATTAGATAAACTAAAGTGCTTCTCCAGGGTAGCATTAACTAAACTCGTAAAGTCATATAGCAAGAGAGTTCTATTAGTTATGGAATAAAATGAGAAAGAAGGCTTTCATTAAAGGATGCTGTCTAGGGTGCAGTACCTGAGAAGAATAGACATGAAGGCAACAAAATCTCATTGTCTAGTCTTTTCTGATAACATATTTAAGAACTTTAGGTTTTGAAGCATAACTTTGGTATTTAGTATTCCTATTGATTTATAGTACTGCTAGTTAATGGACCTATATTTTTAGTTAGGCTTTAGCATGTACTGCTGGTTAAGGTGCCTTGAGGTTCCTATACTTAGTATAACAATATTATTTGGGGGATCCCTGGGTGGCGCAGCGGTTTGGCGCCTGCCTTTGGCCCAGGGCGCGATCCTGGAGACCCGGGATCGAATCCCACATCGGGCTCCCGGTGCATGGAGCCTGCTTCTCCCTCGGCCTGTGTCTCTGCCTCTCTCTCTCTCTCTCTCTGTGACTATCATAAATAAATAAAAATTGAAAAAAAAATATTTAAGAAAAACAATATTATTTGGATATATCTCTTTTTCATATAAAAGTCATTCTCTGGAAGGATATTTTTGACCTGGGGCAAGCTCTTTTGAGGAAAAATGAAAGTACAATTTTGACACCTTTTGCCACAATCAAATGACCTAAAAAAGATTGCTTTAGAATGTTGTTAGGGGAACATCAACTGTGTAAGGCTGTATAGAAAAACCATATTTTAAGCTTTCTAGAGATTATGGATTTTGGCACAGTTGAGGAAACAAGTATGTAGTCAGTGGTTTTGTGCCATGTAATCCATGGAGCTCTGAGGATGTCATGGAGGGGCTTCAGAGACTGCTAAAAAGAGTAAAGAGTCAAACAGGTCAGTCTTCAACCAGAGTGTTCTGTTTAATCTGATTTATGTGTTAGTTCTGGATACCCTTTGTTTGAACAAAGACTTTCTTTGGCTGAAAAAATTGGATAGGCACTGCATCAAAAAATTTGGCCTAAATCTTAGTCAGTGAGGGGCGGGGCCAGGATTAGATCCTGGTCATTGCATTCCTTTGCTTAAATCCCTTCAGTGGCTCCCTGTCAACTTCAATATAAAATATATACTCTTTCATCATGGCATGTACATTCTTGCTGACCTGATCCTTGTCTATTTCTTTAGTTTATTTCCAGCTCTGCAGTCTTCTTCATGCCCTGAAGACTATCCACACGTTATGTATTATACCTGTAGTGTCCATCTCCTGTTACCTGGCAAGGTAAACAGGTAAATCCAAATTTATTTTTTTATTATTATTTTATTTTTTTATGTATTATACCTGTAGTGTCCATCTCCTGTTACCTGGCAAGGTAAACAGGTAAATCCAAATTTATTTTTTTCTTTTCTATTCCGTGCTATGAAGAAATATTCCTGGGGAATATTTGAGGAACTAGAATGCTCACCTGAGCCAGCATGAGCAGACCGGGATACTAGCAGCTGGATTTGGGAGACAGCATCAGGAAGGAAAGAAGTGATTCAAATGGCATTAAAAAGACTCTATAAATACACTTATTATTTATTTAATTAAATAGTTAAGCTCATAACAAAAAGCTCATTTGTTAAGTATCTTCTGTATAGCCCCAGAAACTATTCTAAGTACTCTGGATACAGCAGTGAAACAGTGAAACATAGAGACAAAATTTTACCTTGGAGCTTCCATTCCAGTGAGGGTAGGATAGATAATCAGGAATTACTTATATTAAATATGCCAGACAGTGATAAAACTTCTGAAGAAAGGTAAAGCAGGATGAAGGAGACAGAAAGTTAATAAGAAAGGAGCCCACTGCGTATAAATATATATATCTCTCTATTTTCACACTCCACTTTGGAACCACCCAGGAGCCGGCGCTCCCTCCCCTCTCCCGAGGGCTGGGCAGGGAGGTGCAGTGGACTCAGCCAGGCTGGGGGAGCCAGACACGGCATGGCCTGGGGGACCAGGGCCCTTCCTCTTTTCTCGGAGGTCCCCCCATCTTCACCCCAGCTGTCTGTCCCTGTCCCAGGCTGGGGAGGGGGGAGGGAAACTTTGTCGGGAATAAACTTCACTCTGTGGAAAAAAAAAAAAAAAAGAGGTTGCTCTACTATAGAGTGACTGCCCTGACAAGATGAGGGGTGAGAGCTGAATAAAGTCTGAAGAAAGTGAGATTGAGCCAATCTGGTATTTGCGGGAGGACTGCTCCAGGCAGAGGGAGCAATCAAGTTCAAAGGTCCTTAAACAGAACTGTGTTTGAGAAAGAGGAAGGAAACCAGTGTCAGTGTGACCACACCATAGGAACATGGTCAGACATCTGGTCAGACGGGCTATGGAACATGATCTGATAAGTTATGGTAAGAATTTTGGTCCTTATTCTCAATGCAATGGGAAGTCATTATAACATTTTGAATGGAATTTTGATCTGCTGTGATTTTGTGTCTAGGGGATTTCTGTATGCAGAATATAAGGAGGCAGAAGCGGGAGGAACAGTAACAGTTAAGAGACTGTTATAAGAATGCAGGTAAGAGATGTTGGTGGCTTGAACCAGAGTGGGAGTAGTGGAAGTGGTGAGAAGTGATTGAATTCTGGACACATTCAGGAAGTGTAGCTGACTTGAGGTTAGACTGGATGTAGAGTGTGAGAGAAGGAAAGAGACACATGTAACCCTTGACCATTGAGAAA
The DNA here is from genome assembly GCF_003254725.2 of Canis lupus dingo. NCBI lineage: Eukaryota > Metazoa > Chordata > Mammalia > Carnivora > Canidae > Canis > Canis lupus. The sequence continues at coordinate 36,402,108 of NC_064254.1, forward strand.
AATGTAATTTCTATTACCAAAATGGGGAGGCTTAAAGAGAAGATTTTGGGGAAAATTAAGACATTTCTTCTAGATGTGGTAAGATGATTATTAGAAATCCAAGAGGGGACATGAAAAATGCACTTGAATATTTAAGGTTTGATTTCAGAGGCACATTCAGGCAGAAGTGATAAAATTGAAAGTCATCAGAGTGTAGACAGTATTTACTGCTATGACTGAATGAAATCATTCTAGAAGTAACCCTCAGAAAGAAGAGTCCCAAGGCCTGAGACCTCAAAGTACTTTATTGTTTAGGAGATGAATACTTTATTGTTTGTCAAGAAGATAAAGAGGAAAAAAAAAAAGAAGATAAAGAGGAACCAGTAAAAGAGATTGAGAAGGAGAGGCTGGTGGGAAAAACTAAAAAACAGTGGTGTCCTGGATGGAAAATGAGATACATTTTCTAGGAGGAGGAAGTGGATCAACCATGTTAAAAGTTGTTTATATCACATAAAATGAGAATGGAGACTCGCCCACTGGATTTGGCATTTTGGAGTGAACTGGTGAAGTAGTAAGGAACAGAAGCTTATTGGGGTGGATTCGAGAGAAAATTGAAAAGAAATTAGGCCTTGAGAAGCTTTTCTATAAAATGTGGAGGGGAACATGGGAAAAGGAATTTATTTATTTATTTTGTAATTTAAGTTGAGAGGTACTATAGCAATCTTTAACTCAGCCCACAGATGCTAATAGCTTACTGGCTGAAATCTTTGGAACTGATAACTGGGTCTCTGAGGATGTAAGATACTGTTAGTTCTGTATCAATAGGGAGGGCAATAATAGGCAAGCTATGGGGAGGAAAATGGGATTCCTGAATCAGGCACAAGTTGAAAGAAATTCTGGGAAAGAAAAGCACTGATGACAAGCCACCTGACAGATTGTATTTTATTTTTTTTTACTTACTGCTGCCTTCACAAGGGGCCAGATTTCCCTGTCTATGAAGAAACAGGTTTCCTAAAGATGTCAGGCATTTGGTGTGTGTAAAGAGTGTTCCACATTGGACCAGGAGCAGATGTGGGTGTTACTGAGGCACTCTCTTTCAGTGGCTACAACTTTTCAAGAGCACCATCAAACAGGTCTTCAGTTAAAATTGATGTTGACAAATACTGAACTCATAAACTGTAAGTCCCACAGACTTTAAATAGAACCCACCAGCAGTCTTTTTGGTATTCCCTATCTTTGGGATTTCTGTTTTTAATTAAATATTTCAAAGATAATACTTTGTTGTTGTTTTTTTAATTAAACTTAGCATCTCTTAGCATTTGAAAAAAAAAAAAGAGAAAACCACAAGTGTAAGAAGTTCACCTTTGTTCTTGGTGTGTTCAAAGTCACACCCAAAAACATTTTTGTTTCAAAGGTGGAAAATGATCAATCCCTTACACATTCCCTTAGGAAAATTTGTCCCTGTGGTCTCAGAGACTTTTATACCTGCCTGTATTCTCTTGTTCTTTTCATCCTTTTGCTGTACCATTATCCTGGCTTCTTGCCACCTTGTTGCACCAATAGCTCATTCTTTCATTTTGCTTGTGTGGTTTACTCCAGTTTGGCTCCTCACCAAGCTGTCCCTACTCTTGTCTCACATTGACTCTCTGATTTCCTTCTCTAGACTAAGTGGGAGACTGAGTTCCAATCTTAAATTTAGGGGTATGAACCTGGAATTCTTAACAATTTCTCTGGGATTTCATGATGTAGGCATCTAGAGTCAGGAGATCAAGACATAATGATGCTGAAGAGCTGAGAGCCATGGAGACAGGGCGTGGGAAGTAGGAAGGCAGGACTCTATGGAGCTTTCTGATCCCATAGGCCCATAGAGTAGCTCCTTTGAACATGGTTCTCAAAACCTGCCCTTAGGGTTCAAAAGAGCTTCTTTGGAGTAAACATGTTCAACTATCATTTAACTCTTCCCTTAAACTCTCTAAATTTACCTTTTCAGCCACCTTGTTCATAGATAGATATTACTTTGGAATGCAAGACGATGAAGCTATTTTCTCTAAGCAGTAGTCCAAAGTATTTGTCTTTTTTTGTTGTTTTTTTTTTTTTTCTGTGTAAAAGGGATATAATACTTCTACTTGAAGTAATGCATTTTTAAATATGTAATGTTGTGCCTAATTTACAGCAGATATGTTGGGTTATAAATTTCCCCTGAAATTATACTAGGTAGGTGGCCTCTTAGTCCATCAGTAATTGTATCTTACCAATGGTTCTCAAGTCTTTTTGACTACAATGCAAATAATTCATCAGCTACTTACTTTGCATGGCTTTATTTGCTAGTGAATAAACAAAGAATTGGAGATAATAAAAATGAAATAAGTTAAAATGGTAAGTAAGAAATATAGCCTTAATTCTACGAGTATCTAGCAGCAATTGGTAATCACCAAGAATGGAGGAAAACACTGAAAATTCATGATAATAAAAAGTTCATCCCCACATTATGGAAAATCCTGTTCTCTGAAAATTTGAGTGCCAAATATGAGTTGTGTAAAGTGATGCGTGGTATCAGAATCTTTAGTAGACTACACAATGTGATGCCTCAATTAAACCCATGTTCTAGTTTTAGTTTATATGAAGACTTTACAATCATTTAGTTGGTTACTAGTAAGAAGCTCTTAGTCTTTTAGTGTCTAGAAAGGTAATGAGCACATTGTAGATTTTCTTTTTTTTTTTTAAAGATTTTATTTATTTATTCATGAGAGACACAGAGATAGAGATAGAGAGAGAGAGAGAGAGAGAGGCAGAGACATAGGCAGAGACAGAAGCAGGCTCCATGCAGGGGGCCTGATGCAGGACTCGATCCTGGGACTCTGGGATCATGTCCTGGGCTGAAGGCAAGCGCTCAACCACTGAGCCATCCAGGTGTCCCACATTGTAGGTTTTCAATGAATATTAGGAAAGGAAAGGAAAGGAAAGGAAAGGAAAGGAAAGGAAAGGAAAGGAAAGGAAAGGAAAGGAAGGAAGAAAGAATTAAAATGAAAGATTATAGAATTTTGAGTCTTTTACTGGTAAGAAGCAAACAAAAGATATGGGCAGATCTTATTTTAGACATGTTTTAACTAAATCAAGGAAAGCTAAATTTGGATGTGAGCTCAGAGGTGGACGTTAGCACGCAGAATTTTATTAAAGAGTAGCCTGGGATCAATACTTGTGGTCAGGAGGGAAAGATGACAAAAATCAAGTGGTGGGATTGGCTCATCTACTTTAGCTTTCAAAGCCATCTGTATACTGACAATCCTCAAGATCTAAACTCTCCATGGTTAAAACTCTCCTATATATATCAGACTTGTATATCTGACTGCCTATTTGATATCTCCACTTGAATGCTCAACAGTCATCTCAAACTCTTAATTTCCCAAGACAGGCTGCTCCTTTTACCCTCCAAACTGATTTCACTGGAAGCTTCCCTCACCTCATTTAATAGCATTCCATCCTTCTAGTTGTTCAGGCAAATACTGTGGCATTATATTTAAGTGTTGTTTAAAAATCGCCCCACTTTCACTATGTTAAGAAATTCCTATTGACTTTATCACCAAAAATAATCAGAATTTGAGTACATCTCACCTTCCACTGCAACCACCAATGTGAGAACCACAATTGTCTGTTGTCTGGATTACTGCAAAAAACCAAAAACAACCCCCCCCCCAAAACAAAAACCCATAGTGATTCTAACCTTCCTGATTCTACTCTGGACCCCCTAAAATCTATTATCAATAAAGCAACTAGAAGTAACTATTTTAAAACATATTAGATTTTGTCAATATTCTGCATAATAAATCTGCAAAAGCTTTTAATTTTACTAGGGAGCAATTCCTCAAATATATGTTTGGGCCCCTGAATCATAAGGATGGGGGTACTTGTTTAAATCCAAACGACTGGGTCATACACCCACAGATCTCCCAAAAGTTTTCTATGCATTAGAAGAAAAACCTAGGGAAATTTCAAGGAGGAGACAAGACTTAGATGATGGACTGAATCTTTATCAGGAAAGAAATGGAAGAGGATGGAGAATCCCTGCCCTGTAGAGAAAACAAGCTGGTTGTTCATAATTTTCTTGCTGATACCAAGAGGCAGATGCATATCCTGGACAATCTCAATCTGTACTTCATAAAGTTGGATTTGGGACCTTGTAAAAGAGGTGGATGTGCCACACCAGACTTTCAGAAAAACTATACCTCTGCAAAACTGACAACAGATGCCCGTGATGCAGGCAATCAGTGGACTCATAGGCATATAGTACACGTTCTTTTCTGTCTCACAGTGGGGGCAAAGCACACTGCTAGGGCCGTACTCCCCTTGGCCTGGAAGATTTAGAGGTCCAACACAGTCCCTGTCTCTGCTCCAGCATCTAGGTCGAGCCCACTGATTTGTCACTTTATATTTAATTATCAACTGAATAAAAACCAAAGGCTGTTTATCCTTTTCCTGTTTTACTTCCAAAAGAATACTGTAAAAAAAGAAAAAGAAGGATACTGTATAAACATGTGGTATTTATAGTTAGCATACCATATACAATTGAACTTGTACAAGTTGCAAATAACATATATTATTGTTTTCGTACATCAAAGTATTGGATAGACTTGATATTATTTTTATTTCCTGAGCATTAGAAAATGCAGAGATTAAATATAGAATGAAGTTTCTTTCCTTCCCCTTCCTTCATTTCTTTTTCAGTTGTTTTTAAGAAAATTACAACTACTGGATTTTTGGCCATCACATATTCTCCAGTTTTATTTAGATTTGCCACATGAACAGCATATAATATGTTGCTCTAAATGGAAAGGAAGTGAAACTCCTGAATATGATTAATAAAACAGTTGAGAGTCTTTTTGCCAAGAGACATTCCTCAAAGAAATTGTTCCTTTTCTTTGAAAATACCTCCCAAAGAATGCTGACTTTAATGTATGCCAGGACCCATTGACAAGTTTCATACCTGAGGATTCTTCAGAATAAATCTAATTAAGCTGTGTCAAGAGTATCCCAATGCAGAAATTGTCATAGCTAAATAAATGTAGGAAGAAACAATTTTGGGGGGCTTTTTTAAAAGTGCTTTTCAAATAATTTTTAATTGAAGTGTAATTGACATACAATATATTATTTCAGGTGTACAACATAATAATTTGATATTTGTATATGTTGTGAAATGATTAGTACAATAAGTCTAGATAACATCTGTCCCCATACATAGTTATGAATTTTTTTTCTTGTGATGAGGACTTCCAAGATTAACTCTTAGTAACTTTCAAATATGCAATACAATATTATTAATTATAGTCACCATACTATATATTGCATCCTCATGACTTATTTTATAACTGAAAGTTTGTACTCTTAACCCCTCTCACTCAATTTGCCCACCTCCTACCCCCCAGTTCTGGCATCCACCAGCCTGTTCTGTATCTATATGGTTTTTGTGGGTTTTTAAAATATTCTACATATAAGTGTAATCATACGGTATTTGTCTTTGTCTGACATTACTTAGCGTAATGCCCTCAAGGTCCATTGATGTGTGGCAAATGGCAAAATTTTCTTCTTTTTTGTGGCTGAATAGTATTCTATTGTATATATATGCCACATCTTTATTCATTCATCCACCAATGGGCACTTAGGTTGTTTGCTTATCTTGGTTGTTGTAAATAATGCTGCAATGAATAGAAGGGTGCATGTATTTTTTTGAATTACAGTTTTCATTTTCTTCATTTTTTCCCAAATACCCAGAAGCGGAATTGCTGGATTATATGGTAGTTCTACCTTTAACTTTTTTGGGAAACCTCCATACTGTTTTCCATAGTGGCTACACCAATTTATATTCCCACCAACAGTGCACAAGAGTTCCCTTTTCTCCACATCCTTGCTAGCACTTACTTTGTGACTTTTGATTCTAGCCATTCTTACAGGTGTGAGATGGTATTTTCTTGTAGTTTTGATTTTCATTTTCTTGATGATTAGTGATGTTATACATCTTTTCATGTACTTGTTGGCCATCTGTATGTCTTCTCAAATAATTAACTTAAAGAGTAACTTGTTTTATCAGTAGTACAATTCTGTAAGAGGAATACTTTAAAGACTTAGCTTCCTAAGTTATTAATTTCCTAAAGTTTGAAAGGTTGTACGTTAATATAATGTTATAGTAAGTAAAGAATATGTATCCCATAGTAATGTCTAATGTAGAATATTAGATATATATTTAAGAATACCCTCCTGGTGCCATTTAGATATTTAGCCCAATTATATTAATTTTCATTCACAATATTATTATTTCATGTAATGCTGCTTGTTCATGAATTAGAGAATTTCTTAAAAAGTCTAAATCAAATTAGCAGTGTAAGCATTTTTCTAGATGAAGTTTGTGTTAAGTGAATTAAATAATATCTAGTTTATTTTTCTGTAACTAGTTATTCAAAATAACTAAAGTTGTCTTATATCTCTATAGATTCTGGAAACATTTCACTTCAGAGTTTTTTCTCTAGCTATTGTAAAAGCTTTTATTTTTTTGGGAAAGGACTTTTTCCATTGTATGGTATAGGCATAGCAATATATTTTAAAAGATTATTATAGATTTCTGAGTCAGTTGCAAAAATTTGAATCAAAAGTCATATAACATAAGGACAGCCTGGTTGGCTCGGCGGTTTAGTGCTGCGTTCAGCACAGGGCATGATCCTGGAGACCTGGGATCGAGTCCCATGTTGGGCTCCCTGCATGGAGCCTGCTTCTCCCTCTGCCTGTGTCTCTGCCTCTCTCTCTCTGTGTCTCTCATGAATAAATAGATAAAATCTTAAAAAAATAAAAGTCATATAACATAGTAATTCAACATGAAACAAAAGCCAAATGACCAAAGCAGACTATTAAATTCTTCAGCTTGTCTCACAACTGGTTCGAGTATCCACAATCCAGAAGTAATGGTTCCGCTTCACAGTTAATAATGATCTTAACCAACAAAATGTTAGCTTTAATTTGATCAAGGGCATGTGGATAGAAACCAACAATCATCTTGTTTTCTGGGAGCAGATTCTGGATGGCACATCTTGAAGAAAGACCACGGTTGAAACAAAGGGCATTTCAATCCCTTCCTCATCTGAGTTTACAGAGAAGTATGTCTTATTCCAAGGCTATGCAAATTTCTGCAGTCTATTGCAACTATAACAATAAACTCTTAAAATTTCATGTCCGAAGCATAACAGCTAAGGTTTCATGATGAAAATGTAGGCAGAAATGGCTTGTGTGTTAAAATAACAAAAACAGTAACAAAAACTGTACCATTTCTCACTCTTTCTTGTAGAACTTTTTTTCAAAGAGATTCCTGTTCGAAGGAAATGTCTTGCACATTGCAGAGGCTAAATAAGAAATGTAATATGAATAAATAAGTTTAGGGTTAATTGGGATTGGGGAAGATTTCTGGGTGTGAAAACCAGTGTGGAGTGAAGAACATGAAAATGAGTGCCAGGTGATTGGGGTCCTGGCCCAGACCCTTATTACCTTTAACCAGCTGTGTGTCCTGGATGCATTCATATGGATCTCCGGAGCTGAATGGCATAAGAGATTCTTTCTAAGTGGATCATTTTTGGTATTCTAAAATTTTTAGAAGATGAATTTCATATCTAGCTGGATACCTGCAATATACAAACAAATTAGATTAATAGAAATATAGTTTCTTTCCTGCATCAAATGATTTCTTCAGCTACAATGGTGGAAGAGAGGGAATCAAATTACTGGAAAACTGCTTTAAGGACTGCCTTTGCAAATATCCTAATGACATATTGCATAAAAGACCTATAAACTATTAATAGAGTACTCTTACAGTTAAACCATGGATTTTTAAGTTTAACATCAAAATATTCCTTTAAAATAAATATATGTGCAATGGAAAGAATAGTTATATGTTGAGACAGTGTCAAAATAGCTTTTAGTACTAACCACTTGGATGAAAGCATGCAGATTATTCTTGGAAAGATGGAAAAAGACAATTCATTTATTGGAACTGAGAAAAAAGTCTATGTATTTGAAAATATTTATTTTCAGATAAACAATTGAATAGTTGTTTAAAAATTCAAATGGTAGTAAAAGTTCCATAGGATAAGTTGCCAAATCATCAACATTTCTCAAACTTATTTCTTAGAAACTTCCATGTTTTGCTGTAATTTCTAAATCTAATGGCATGAGGAGTGATTTAACAAAACTAGATAAAGCACTGCACACTTGAGAAACCTTGATTCTGAAAAATAACATAGTCCTGAACATATGTAGAACACACAGTTGTTGTTACTAAGAAAGAGAATAAAACATCCATTTGCTTGCATTAAATATTTTAATTTTTTCAGTTATTTTTTCTTATGAAATTAATCATTGTTAAAAAAGTAAACATTTTAGAAATGTTTATCATAGAAAGTGAGAGTATTCTTTAATCTCAGCCCCTAGAAAAATTCCTCTTAGCACATTAGGTTTGTGTACATGCCTTCTGGAATGCTTCTATGCATATATTAACATTTACGGTACATTAGTCCTTTAATATTTCCAGACTCAAGTCCAGTGTTTGAGGGGGTTCCCCTACAATACCAAGCAGTTCTTGAACACTGTCAAAGTATCTGAGAAATTAACTCAATTCTGACACTGTCTATCTGGATAACATCAGCTGCCACAGGTTAAGATTTCAGTCATATAAGACTGTCCCCCCAATCCCTACCTTAGATGCCAGTTGCAAATCCTAGGCTATTACCTGTGTTTCTGACCCACCATTTGAACACTGGAGGTTCCAATGACCTCCTCCTTAGGTTCAATTAATCTGCTAGAGTGGCCCACAGAACTCAGGGAGACACTTAAATTTGCCAGTTTATGAAAAGATAGAATAAGAATCAACAGCCAGATGGAGAGTTACATAGGGCAAGGTTCCTGTGGGAACTTGGGGCCTGGCTCGGTAACATGTGGAAGTGTCCTGGTTCCCTAAGTGTGGAAGCTTTCTGGATAAAGAGGATAAAAAAAGCTATACTCTTGGATTTTTGTGGAAGTTTCACTATCTAGTCATGATTGACTAAGTCATTGACCATTGGCTGATTTAACCCTTAGTGAGAAGGGTACTGAAAGTTTGAACCCTCTAATCATATAGTTGGTCCTCCTGGCAGCTATTCTTGCTCTTGAGTGGGGTCCCAAAGTCACCATTATTAATAACAAGACACTCATTTCACCTGGCTTCAGGAACTGTGGATGAAGACCAAATATATCTGAGAAATACATTTTGGTTACCTGAATGACCGAGTATGTATTTCTTAAAAATCATCATATAGCAGTTACTCGATCATTTATATGCTTTGTCATGGAGAGAGATTTCAGGTAATTGTTCTGGTTAACAAAAAAACTGAGTAGTAGTTAAAATTCACTGCATATAACAACAAAAATTATCTTTAAAATACAATCTTTTAAAATAATTTACTATTAATAATAGTTAACATTACTGTTTTATTATGTGCAGTTATTGTGCTAAGTACTTTATTTCCAATTTCCTTACATTCTTACTACCACCAGATGAGAAAAGTGCTGGTATTATCACTTCTTTAATTTTGGAAAAATGCACACTATGCATTTCATGTCCAAAGAGAAGGATACATTAGTCATGTAACTACAGGGTAGACTGTACCTCTCCTCAGCCTCACACTGAAAGTCAAAGTCCTTTGCTTCAGACTCTGAAGTCTTTCTTCAGAAAGTCTAAAGTCTTTGCTTCACACTCTTTGTGTGATAAATCTTAGTTTCATATGTACAATATAGTGATTCAACAATTCCATACAACACCCAGTGCACTACTTAATCCCCTTCATGCATTCCTCCACCTCCACCCCTTGGGTAACCATCAGTTTGTTCTCTATAGTTAAGAGTCTTTCTTGGTTTGCCTTTTTCTCTCTCTTTTTTCCCTTTTGCTCATTTGTTTTGTTACTTAAATTCCACATATAAGTGAAATTTTGACTGACTTATTTAGCTTGTAAGGCATGATAGCTCTAGTCCTTTTATCAGTCCACAAAATTCATTAGTCTTCTATATCTCATTTCTTGAATAAACTTTTTTTTTTAAAAAAAGCTGAGGTGAGCACTGTCTTTATTTATTTTATTATTTTTTAAAGATTTTATTTATTTATTCATGATAGTCAGAGAGAGAGAGGCGGGGGGCGGGCAGAGACACAGGCAGAGAGAGAAGCAGGCTCCATGCACCGGAAGCCCGACGTGGGATTCGATCCCGGGTCTCCAGGATCGCGCCCTGGGCCAAAGGGAGGCGCCAAACCGCTGCGCCACCCAGGGATCCCAAACTAAGTTTTCTTGATTGGACCATCAGTCTCTCTATGATCTCTCTGTAACCAGATTTGTTCACCTGAAGCTCAGATGCTTCCCCATGATCCAATAAAACAAGCAGCTCAGTTATTTAATACATTTTTTGGTCTCCAAGCCTTTCTTTACTCATGTCATCCTTTTATCTATGTCTTTCTCTTTCATCCTATCAAAACCTACCACAAACCCATTGACTTTCCAGGGACAGCCCCAGTATTGAGTCATTTACTAAGCATTCTTTGGTCACCTTACAAGAAAAGAACTATCTTCTCAGATTCCTACAGAATTTTGCTTTAACCTCCTAAGATATTTATCATGTATTACCTTGTTTTAGGATAATTTGTTCATATCCTGTTTATACTTTAGTAAAAATTCAAACTTTTTGTAATCCCATCTCAAAAATCATCTACTGGTCTACTACAACTATTTGACTACAATGGGCTTGATAAAAGCTTGTTGAATTTCACTGCCTGCCCATAGGTTGTAGAATACTTTAGGATCAGTGGGTCTAAAGCAAAGAAGAATAACTTTGTATTAGAACTATTTTATGACATATCAAGAAAACTGAATGAAGGAGGATTTGAAGGTGGGATATCTGAAAAAAAAATTTCTCTAGAGGTATATGAGTTGTAAACTAGACTATGTTAGTCCTAGAGACAGATATTAATGAGAAAATTTGAGGGATTTTGTATGGACACTAGTAGCATAATTAAAAATAGGGAGAGACATGAGAGACATTAAAAAAGGAAGTAAGCAGGATGAAGACACTGAATGCTGATCGCAGCATCTTGAAGTCCAGGAAAGATTTGTGCAAAGAGGCCAGGAGAAATCACTTGGTCATTTTGAGTTAGAGAAATTACTGTAAATTACTGATAAAAAATATGCTCTAATTGGTGTAAGGTGTGGTCTGATTGAGTTGGAAAGGTCTGGAATGGTCTCATATCAGCTTAAACAATAGCATAAATCATTTGTAAATCTGTGGAGTGAATGTCTTAAATCACTTTAGAATTGGAAGCAACCCCAGAAATCTTCTAAAGCTTAGGCCAATAGCTTTAATTTCCTGATGAGGCCAGAGAGGAGGTTTAGTATAGTTCAGATCAGTTCAGTTGAATGTCTGTTCTGTGACAGATGCAATTCTAGAAATTGGGCATATAAAGATGAAAAGAAAAAACCCACCAAAACCGCCAACAAACCCAAACTCTATTCTTGCCCTTGATGCAAGACATACATATTAACAGATAAATTGAAAGCAAAATAGAATTATGATGAAGGCAGGCAGGGTTTATTATGCGATGAGAGAATTAAAGCCTGGGTGTGGCTTTGGGATGATAGGAGATGGTGCTCCAGAAAAAAACCCCTGGGAGAGCTGATATCCAAAGTGGAGCCTAAATAATTAACAGGAAGCAAAGAAGTGGGATAGGAAAAGACATGTGGGAGGTATGGGCCATATACAGGCATGAAATAGAATTATGTATTTGGGGGAACTATGAACAATTTTGTGTTGCTGAGGTATAAAATGCAAAGTAAAGAGGGCGGACAGTGGGCTTGAGTAGTAGCAAGGACTATGGCAGGCCTAGTCTGACATGCTGGTGGGCCTAGATGATGCATGGTGATAGGAAAGCCTGTAGGGCACTAACCTTGCAGACTTATATTTCAGTTATCCTACTTTTGGAGCAATAAATAAAAAGTTTCCCATGCTTGAAGTTTCCCTATAGTCCAAGGAAGTAGTGTCATCTGAAATAGTTTCCTTTCTTCCTGGGCTGTGCTCCATGAAAAATGCCCCAGTGTGAGGGGGAAGTTGATTAAAGTTGGGCAAAGTGCCACTCACAGTCCATGAAGTGGTTTAATTACTTTTTTGAGGTGAGAGTGGAGCAGGAGGGCTGTATAGTGGGCCCTCCGCTTGGGCTTTACTGTACTCTAGAGCTCCAGTTCCCTGGGGAAAGGCAAGTCTCAACATCCCCCTAGTTATGGGACCCTTGTGCCCTAGGGCCTGACTAGGCACCATACTGTCAGTGCATATAGACAGTCAAGGGGACAGCCCAGCTTAGATCTCCATTAGTTCTGGTCCTTGTATCTGCTGCCTTATGTGCCCTAAACCATTCAATTGCCTTTTCCTAGTCAACTTCCCCCTGAGCTGGGATAAATATTTTTTATTTATTTTATTTATTTTTATTTTTTTTAAAGTATTTATTTATTTGAGAAAGAGAGCATGAGCAGGGAGAGAGGCAGGCTCCTTACTGAGCAGGAGTCCCTATCTGGGGCTGCATCCCAGGAATCTGGGATCATGACCTGAGCTGAAGGCAGACGCTTAACCAACTGAGCCACCCAGGTGCCCCTGGGGTAAATATTTTCTAAACCAGAGGTAACCAATGGCAGCCCGATCCATTCTGTTACTGTTTTCTTTGGCCTATGTGTATGTGTGTGATGCTAAATTTGTTATCAATATTTACAAATTGTGAAATTTTATATAAAAATAGGGAATTTGGATTTGCTTGGGAAAAAAAGGACAACTTGGCATCACAGAAATGCCTCATAGCAGTCGTCATGGCTGGAACTATTAGCTATCCCTTTACCCTGGCCTGACACTTATTCTGTCCTCATTAAGACCACTTTACTTTCTCTTTCTCCATTTGTGTCATTCATCCAATCTTTGAAGACATTTCAGACTGTGCTTCCTGCTTAATTTAAGTCTCTCAATCCCAAAGGATCTTTTAAACCTGTGCCCTAAAAAATCAGGACTACTTAACCTACATTTTGCTTTTGAAGAAAATGGTATTCAAATTATTTTGAGTTTTTTATCCTTTACGAAAGGATGTCCCTAGTGAGAGTCATATCCTAAAGACAAGCAAGGCTTCAATATTACAAATATATAAATTAATGAAATTCATTATATCAGTGGATGAAAAAGAAAAATACATCAGCTCTATACATGTGGAAAAATTAAATAAAATTCAATATATGTTTCCGATAAAAGAACTTTAATAAAATAGAAATAAATTGATACCTTATTAACTTGTTAAAGTATATTTCAACACAATAACCAGCATGATACTTAATGATATACACTAGAAATATTCTCACTAAAGTGAGGAAGAAGACATTCATATTCTTTTCGCTAATTGTACTGTATTTATTCTCTTCTCCTTCCATTTAGTGATAGGAAGCCCACAATGGTCACATGGTTGCTCAGCTAGAGTGTTGTTTTATAGCTTAATTGCCAGGTGTGATTGTGATCATGTAACTTAGAGTCGTCCAATGAGTTGTAAGCAGAAGTGATGTATCCAATTTCCAGGTAACCTCCTTGAAGACAAAATTGTGTGTTCTAAACTTGCTTTTCTTTTCCTGTTAGTGGGGAAATGTTGGCAAATGGAACAGTCCCCTTGGAATCAGAGAATGGAGCAACATTCTGTGAATAGTCCTGTTTTGGGTCACTCAATTTTGGATTTCTACATGATAGAAAATTAAGTTCTATCTTATTTAAACCACTGAATTTTTGCATTTTTCTTTTATAGTAGCTTAGCCTATACCTTTGCTAATATAGCCTCTATTGTTTAACGTTGTTCCAGAGGCACTACCTAAAATAATCAGATAAGAAAAACAGTATGGAATTTAAGTAAGTAAAACTGTATTGTCAACATTTATCTTAAATTATAGCTATATACATGGAAAGCCCAAGAGAATCCACTGAATGATTAGTGTAAATAAGACAATTTATTAAATTGCCTTTTGATCATAAAGAATTACCAATAACCTTTCTGTTTACAAACATCAACCACAGTTACAACATATAATGAAAGTTTCCATTTACCTGGAGTAAAGTTAAAAAGAAATAGATATATGGATGTATGCATGTAGATCCTTATATATGCAGTGTAACCAATGAAATCTAATAGTGAGTAGTGAATCTAATAATGATCTGATCTATCAGCCATTTAAAGATGTGTATGAAAAATCTCATCTCAGGCAATTTGCATCATTTCTTTTTCTGTCTTTAAGGATTTTATTTTTATTTATGAGAGAGAGAGAGAGAGAGAGAGAGAGAATTAGAGAACACCAGCAGGAGAAGCTACAGGGTGAGAGGGAGAAGCAGGCTCCTCCCTGAGCAGAGAGCGGAGGTGGGGCTGATCTCAGGACCTGGGGATCATGACCTGAGTCAAAGGTAAATGCTTACCGAGCCACCCAGGTGTCCTCTTTTTCTGTCTTTAAACATAGAGTTTCATTCTACTTTTATAAACTTTTATCTGTGTATATATAACTTAACAGTGTTTATTGATTACTTGCTATATTTCTCTATTACAAAATTATGTACATAAATTAAGACTATTTTTTATTTTTTAAATTAAAACTATTTAAAAAGTACTTCCTATAAACATAAAATTCTAATTACTGGAAAAATATTAGAAATATATCTTGAGAAAATATTACTTAAAAAGTTATAGGAAATCTTTGGAAATCTCTTAATGAGCTTTTTTCCCCCCAGTTTCTATATTTATAGATGAATATTACTTATTGCCAGAATAATTCAGCATTTATTATCAGTTCGATTTTAATATTTCTTCTTCATAGCTTTAAGCAATGATAAATCTTGCTAAAATAAAGAAACAGTATATGAGAACGGAAGTTTTATTATAGCAATGTCATTCAGTTCTTGAATTCTGAACTATGTATGCTGAGTTAGTTCCTTTTTCAGTTGTGTCAAACACAAAATATTGGAAACCCCTTGATTTGCAAAGTTATCAAAATCATCATTTTCTCAACACTTATATCAATGTTACAAATTTTCCCTTTGACAACTTTGGGATTTTTTTATACCTCAAGCAAGTACCATACTAAAAATCCAGATGGGTGGGAGTGGACGATTTTCTTTCAAAAAAGTGTGTGTAAAACCCATTGTGAAAGAACACTTCTTGAGTCCCAGACAAATAAGTCAGAAAGAGGAGGCAACAGATATGTAAAAGCTGAGGTATCAGAAACCAACTCCCTTCAAACCATCCTTGCATGGATGTTCTTTAGAAAAGCTGAAGATACTTCAGGACCATATCTAGATTAGTTTGAAGACTCTTCTTTTAAATCAAATGATATTTTATAGATACCTTTTCACCCCGAGTGCCAGAAGTTAAAAAGTCCTTCTCAGAAATGCCCAGAGAAAATTTATTTTATGTATTATTTTCAGGAAAGCTCTAAGTATTGATTTTTGTTTGCGTTATTTGTTTTTGTTACATGCTGTCATTTTTCTTTTTGCCAGTTGGTATTTCCTTTGTATTACCGAACTTTCTTTCTTTCTTTCTTTCTTTCTTTCTTTCTTTCTTTCTTTCTTTCTTTCTTTCTTTCTTCCTTCCTTCCTTCCTTCCTTCCTTCCTTCCTTCCTTCCTTCCTTCCTTCCTTCTTTCTTTCTTTCTTTCTTTCTTTCTTTCTTTCTTCTTTCTTCTTTCTTTCTCTCTTTCTTTCTGACTTACTCTTTACTCATATAATGGCATGCAGAAGGTTGACAGATGAAGCAATAAATACTGTTTCCTAATCAACTATCTCCTAGCAGGAGTAGAGCTATGACATCACACTTGGAAGGAATAGGTCCCATAATCAGGAAGGCAGCATGATCTTTCAGAGGCATTATGTTTCCCTTTCAGAGCTTTAACTTCCAGATTCTTAGATTCAAAGATTCAAAATTTAAATTTGTTTTTCAAAATTGTAAAACCTAAAAAGCATCACCTAGTATTGTTTAGTATCCCCTGTGTGTGTGTGTGTGTGTGTGTGTGCATGTGATGGACAGATAGGGGACTTCTTTTCACAAAACCAACATGACTGTATTGTTGGTTGAAAACTGAGTTCTATATGCGTGAAGAGAAATTATGATACAAATACTATTTGCTGGCAGTGACTTAGATAAATGCAGGAGAAAGTAAAAATTTAAGGAAAGCTAGAGGGAAATATATCATTGTATATCTGTCATCATGAAAAACCCAGGAATTCAGGATGTGGATAATAAATTAGATAGAACTAGAATAAGGAAATGAAATCTTTACCTCTCTAATATTACAGGAGAAATAAGATTTTAAAAGAATCAATGTATTAACTCTCTTCTGATGTACTTATGCATTTGAGAATACCTAAATTTATTTTCTATCCAGTAGAGAGCAGTCAAAGTCCATGATGCTCTTTTAAAATCCATGCCTCAGAATTACAGGCACATGGCTGTTAACACTATTATCTCATCCAGGTCCTAGCTAAGTAAGGGCTAGAACACTGGTCTGGTGGTGTTTCCTGGATACCAAATTTCTTCTCACATTTGTCTTTTATATTAAATAAAACACATAATTATTCCACATTAGTTTATATGGAAGTTGATTTGCACAGAAATGAAGACATATATTGAGCTTGTGGCCAATTGCTTTAAAAAAACCTATGGGAGCACAAACTACGGTATTAGAATTTATTAACATAGGGAAAAACTCATAGCATGAGAGTTGGGTAAACTTAGAACTCCTGGAAAGAATACCCTAACTTAAGTGCCACCAGACAAGCAAGACTTGTACTGTATGCCATCTTCATGGCAATATTAGTGAAATAGAGAGAGTTTTGGCTGGTAAACAAGCTAAGGAAAAATTAAGAATCACAAAGAGAAGATTAGATGGAATATGCATGTGGGCCTTACCAGACTTCATCTTTGCTATTTTTCTCTGTTCTTTCCCTGTTCCAAAGGAGATTAAAATATGGAGGGATACTATCTAGTTATATAGTTAGAAAGTACACCTTACCATTTTTTCTTAGTTGTCCGTGGGTTTTATTTACTGTCAAAAACCTGTGAGTACAGATAATTTCTGCTTTTCAGAAGGAGCATATTCCCAGAAAATAGTTCTGAAGGAGGACTGCCAAGAGGATGCACATATTGTCCTATTCTCTGACTAGCCTCATTGACAGAAACCAACTTGACCTGTCACTGAGTAAATGCACCTGGAAATGAAGAATGAGGTATATTAGGATAGTGGCAAAATGAAGAGTTTTAATAGATACGTGTGTGTGTGTGTATATATATATATACAGGTTCATCTTTCCTCTTTATAAAATTAATGTGCACTGAGGGTAGGTAGGTTCATAGAGTGCACTAAAATGCCTCTTGATTCATGCAGCAATGATACTATCGATCCCTTATGAGTAAGACATAGAGTTTAAGGCAATTTTTTTTTTTTCCAGTAGTGATGTTGCCACAGATGGCTGCATCCTGTGATTTGGCCATCTTTACAACCAAAGTCATACACTTTAATTGGTGGGCCAGAGTTAGGTATGTAATTTGTGGCCACGAAGTAGACTGGAACTAACTACCTCACATGTGGTGAGCTTGAATGTCAGCCTAATCAGCTAGACGTTTGCCAGCTGTACTAGTGTATCACAGGGACCATTGTTACAGATGGTTTGTTACCACCGTTAACAAGCTCTTGTAGTTTTCTTTAAAATGCGTGCGTTCATTGAAGTTCACACTTGTGTTGCTGAGGAATTAAAAATAAGTTTAAATTTGGCAGTAATATTTTTCTTAAGGTATTAAGATCATCAACAATGAAATAAGAACTAGTATTTTTTTAAAGAGAGAGAGAATGAGTTGGGAAGGGGTGAGGGAGAGGGAGAAGCAGACTCTCTGCTGAACAGGGAGCCCGGGGTAGGCTGGATCACAGAACTCTGGGATCATGACCTGAGCCAAAGGCAGATACTTAACCAACTGAGCCACCCAGGCACCCGGGAAGTAGTTTTTGAGTAAGTTTGCAGATTCCCTTTTCCATCTATTATGAAATTTACTAAAAATTTCACTTCCTTGGGTAGTGTTTATTAATTAAAAACACTGACTTATTAAAATTATAATTTAGTCATACTCTAAATACTCTAAATTGATTAGTAACTAGGTTAGTTTTATTTTAGACACAATACAGAGATACATGTCATCATGCCTCCTTGTGTCTACACTTGAATGAGACCATATAGTGTAGTGATGAAAACTTGGAATTTAGAGTTAGGAGATCTGATAATCCTGTAACCTAAAGATCTTTATGCTTTCAACACGCCATACTTTTCACTGCATAAATAAGAACCATAGTCAGTACGTATATGAATAGGGCAGATTGGGTCCCATGTATCAGTGGCAACAAGAGATGGGTTTGGTGAGCTTTAGGTCCCCATCACCCCCATAATTTCCATCAGCTCTTCAACCTACTCTTTGATTTGGATAATGCCTATTTTGCCCTGACTTGTTTAAAATGTTATATACATCAAGCCTCAGAACAAGTCCTATAGCCCCTTGTTCCAGTCAGATTATTGCCCTAAGCCATTTCTACAGAGAAATAATTCTGAGGGTAAAAGTGATGATAGAGTTCAATAGGAAGGTCCTATTCCAAACCTCAATCAGAGTTTGAAGTTGAACTTTGGGGTGATCAGCCCATCTCAGGATGAATGCACAGTTTTGATGTGAATGACATGAATTAGGTCAGGTGGGGGCTCTGAGACAGGGATAAATACTAGAGCAGAAAGACATTTCAAAGAGAAAGGCTGGGTAGATTTGGTATATGGGAGAATGTATGGCCCAGTGAGAGGAAAACACAAAACATGATTGCACATTTTGGGGTCTATGAAAGGGATCATTTTGTGGAGAAGAAAGATGAATCCTACTGTAGACATGTGGAAGCCTGAGTGGCCCTAAGGTGTCTTAGACGAAATGTTCTTTAGATTTCTTTAGACATGATTTGGAATGCTGGTCAGAGATACAACTGGAGACATAGATTTAAGTGTAGATGAGAAATAACTTTGCTTATCCATATCTTTTCTTTTACTAACATACTTAGAATTCTCTTTGTTCCTTTGATAACAATGGGAGTTGGGAATTTTTTGCTATTATGTTTAGTTTAATCTCTTGCAGTGTTTCAATGCTTAACAATATTCTCTGGCAATTAGGCCTCCTACACCTGACCAGGCATATGTCCACAGATGATTCAGGATGCATGTTTTTATTCCTATGATATAGAGACTATGCTGTTTTTCTGCCTCCAGAATTTCTTGCAAAACTTCATGGTAGATCTGGCTGGTATTGGAAATCTGATCCAAGAAAAGCCTAAACAAATCTATTTTACACATTATATAGACACAGCAACCAGATAAAATAATTTTAAAGATTTTAAAACTGTTATTTATGTTACCATTCAGATGTAATTATATTTAACCTCTGAGAGCCTATATTTTGCATTTAAATGGTATGAGTAGTTTATTCTTTCCAGCAGATATTTGACAAGCTCTCCTACATTCTAAGCAGATTTCTAGGAGCTAGAGAAATAGTGTAGAATAAGATGGGTAATACACTAATCTACATACCATGGGGGTAGAGAGGCAAAATACATGTGAATTAATAAATGGAAGGTAATTTTACTTATTTTTAAAAATGATTCATTTATTTTAGAGAGAGAGAACAGAAGAGAGAACGAGAGAGAGAGAGAGAATCTCAAGTGGACTCTGTGCGGAGCATTGAGCCACACTTGGGACTCACTCTCACAACCCTTAGACCATGACCTGGGCTGAAACCAATAATTGGATGCTCAGCTGACTGTGCCACCCAGGTGCCCCGGAAAGTGATTTTAGATAGATTTAAGGTTATAAAGAATTTAAAATTGGGATATTGTTTTTTTTAAGTTTCTTTCACTTTTTAAAAAGATTTTATTTATTTATTCATGAGAGACACAGAGAGAGGCAGAAGGGAGAAGCAGCCTCCCCACGGGGAGCCTGATAAAGGACTTGATCCTGGGGCCCCAGAATCACGACCTGAACCAAAGGCAGACGCTCAACCACTGAGCAACCCAGGTGTCCCAAAATAGGGTATTGTAATAGAGAATTTAAGGGTGTTGGGTTTAATTTAAAATGGGTAGTCAATAAGGGGGTGATTTTTGCATTTGGAGATGAGAGACAAAAATATATTAGCAATGTGAGGACATGAGGTTGGCATTCCACTGAGAGTTAAGAGTAAGTGCAGACTCCAAGGTGGAAACAAGATTGGTCATTCATGGTACATAAAGTAGGGCGATGTGGTTGAGATGGCTGGAGAAGAGAGGCAGGAAGTATGGTAGACAGGTAGTCAGAGACAGGTCAGGTATGTCTATGGACCATGGAAGATGATATGGATTTTATTCCTAGTGCAGTGGGAATTTATGCAGAAGAGTGAGTGCAGTAGCAATTCTAATTAATCACTTTTTTTTGGTAATACTATTGTTTTCCAGTATGTGTGCATCTGCCTTTTTATTTTAATAAAAAATTAAAGTTTCTGTGTTCTAAAATTTTTACGTTAGAGTATTCCAACATCATGATGATACCTTATATGGATAGAAATGTACACTTTCTAGTGTATTATATTAGAGTATTCCAATATCTAGATAGCTTATGTGGATAGAAATATACATATTCTATTGTATTAAAAAGGTGCAGGAAATGTAATTGATCCAGTGTTCTCACAGACAATATAGGCTTGTACTGAACTGCATATTTTGTTAACCCAGTGAGACTGTGTGGGAGATAGTTCATCTTTGCCAGACGGTTCATCTAGTACCATAAAGACAAAGATGGGTCAAGATAAAAACATGTTTTCATTAAATGCTGTATTGTTGACTAATCTTTCTCAAACATCCAAAGCCATGGGTGTTTTTAAAACTATATTCTGAACCTGAATGTGAATTACAATGTTTTTTAAAGCTGGCTTTTGAAATGTTGGGAAAACATCACTTCAGTATTTTTACTTAATTTCACTTCATTCAGATGAACTCTAATGTGGTTTCCACAAATTATCTGACAATATCTTCCCCTTGGAAAAACAACAACAAAAACATCACTTTGCCTTTAGCAAAACTTTTTTTTTTTTTTTTTAACCACCTTTGCTTTGGGTTGGAGCTGACATCTTACTATTAAAATTTGGGGAATTATACTTTCTATTTGATAATAAAGTGTGCTGAGATTATATTCTTTACTTTGAAGTCTAGAGAGGATTTTATACGTCCTTAACTGTGGTGTGGGTGTATAGGGTTCCTTAAAGAATCTGCTTGGTAGTCTCCCCTAAGTGGGAAGAATGTTCTTGTGGGCCATCCTCTGACCTTCTTCACCTTGGACAGGGAAATAAGATGGACTAGATGAAGCTTTGATTCTTGTGGGTGTGTTTATGGAAAGTTCTTTGCTTGGATTCTTAAGAACCTAGAGGCGAAAAGATGGGGAGAAGAAAATGAGTATTTATTCTCTATTTCCAGTTATGAGCTCAGAACTCATTGAATGGAATTTGAAAGGTAAAGAGTATAGTCAGACTAGTCAGACAAGAATTATATCACAAATAATGTCTCCTGAAATTCATCTGCTAAGTTTGAGATATTGTTCCATACATATGTTTGTGTGTATGTATTCAGTTTTCATCTTTCTCAGTAGTTATGTTCTATAAAATTGCTGAGGACACTGAATTAGTGAATAGAAAATCATTGCTCCTAGGCAAAATTCAGGGTTAGGTTCCTATGGGCTTCTGGTTCCTTTTTTGTCACCTGATCAATAGGTAACCTTGTTTTATGTGTCTTTCTATCTAAATATTTTATTTAATATATATTATTCATTAACATTGAACTCAGAGCTAACAACATGAAGTTTTTCCTGACACACACATTTTCTCCATTAGGTACATCCCAGTCTTCCTGCATTTGGGAACACTAGAGAGCACTTCGACTCTACTCTTTGGTGTCCACTTTTTTTTTTAAAGATTTTATTTACTTATTTCAGGGTGGGGAGGGGCAGAGGGAGAGGGAGAGAATCTTAAGCAGACTTCCCCTGAGCATGAAGTCCGACATGGGGCTTGATCCCATGACCCTAAACAAGATCATGATGTAAGCTGAAATCAAGAGTCAGACACCTAACTCACTGAACCACACAGGGGCCCCTGGCATCCATTTTAAACAGTGAAATCTCATGTGATGGGACAAAAATATAAAAAATATGACATTGAAGAGACTGTGAAAAGGACGCTTGTTTATGTCCTTTTAGTATGAGAGCTAAAACAAGAAGGCAGAGAAAATATTTATATTCAACGTAACCTGGGGATGTGCACATCAGGCAACTCAAATGTTTTGCCACTCTGCTCATGTGTGTGAATGAGAGCAAAAGTACAGAATGGGGAAGGGAAGTATTGATTTTTCTATTACAAATAAATTATAGAGAGGAGATGAATTCACAGATACAGAATTATTTTTAAAAAATATTTTATTTATGTATTTATTTGAAAGAGAAAGCACATGTGCATGTAAACAGGGGGAGACAGAGGGGGAGAGTGAATCTCCAGCTCACACCATGCTGAGCAGGGAGCTCTGCACAAGGCTTGATTTCACAATCCTGAGATCATGACCTGAGCCAAAATCAAAGGTTGGACACTTAACTGACTGAGCCATTGAGGTGGCCCCCCCAAATACATAATTCTTAAATAATTAGGATTTACTATATATACATATATAATTTTTGCTATTATATCTGTTTTTTTATTAGCATTATGTAGGGAAAAGATCTTGTTGTTTGACTTTTTTGTGCGTTATTTTCTAAGAGTAATACTGATAATGATTGTGATAAACAGAATCTCAGGGAAGCCTTTCATCTTTACTTGGAAATTGACATTTGTGGGAGGCCTGGGTGGCTCAGTGGTTGAGCATCTACCTTCCGTTCAGGGTGTGATCCTGGAGTTCTGGAATCGAGTCTCACATCGGGCTCCTTGCGAGAGCCTGCTTTTCCCTCTGCCTATGTCTCCACCTTCTTTCTGTGTCTCTCATGAAAAAATAAGATCTTTACAAAAAAAAAAAAAAAGGAAATTGACATTTTTCTAATCAAACTGTTTGTAATTAGTCAGTGAAAGAATACCCAGAAAGTGTTGGTTCTCATCAACAAATGCACAAAGCATGCTATTGTGTTTTTTCTCATTATCTGGGAGAGAAATTCAGAAATATCTCAAATAGATTTTTCCAGCAAGAAATGGGAGCACATTGATTTATGAGTCCCCATCCACAACTATTGAGAATATAATGGAACTGAAGACAACTTGCTTTTTAACTTGGTGGTTATTTTTTCTCTTGGAATACAAATATGATTTCATCCTCTATAAATCAATAGAAATATGGGTTGGTTATTTTTTTAAGCTTTGTAAAAAGGAAATTGCATCATAATAGTAGTCTTCAGATAAATAAGAACTACTGTCAGCATTTAAACCACAAATGGAATATCAAGACCTTAAATTATTGTTTTCAAATCATTGTAAAGTTATGAAAAAAATTTGGACTGATCCAAACCAAATATATACAAATAAATCCAGAAAACTACATATTTGATTGTTTTTATTGGGGTAGTACATGGAAAAATCCTTAGGAAGAAATAAGTTGGAGGAAACATGTAATTTTGACTTGTAAATTTGCAAATTAAAACCAACAAAGAACAAAACGGCAAAACATAATTCATTTTTTGGAAAAAAACTGGCACTTTGTAGAACTACTTGAATAGAAAGTTGGCATCTATAACATGGTATACCAAAAGGAACATTGATTGACTGGTAGGAAAGGGGGATTCCAGGCCCAACTCCGCTACTAATTAGTGGAATGCACTTAGGCCTAACATTTAGCTCCTCAGGCTTTGGCTTTCTAGCAGTGACATGTGGAATCTGGACTACATGATCTCTAATATCTCAGCTCTAAAATTTTCTGAGGCTCCAGTACAAAACACTTATAGTAGACATTTGTTTATTTGAATTCCAGAATATTGCTCAAGTATTCATTATGAATAAAATAAAGTAATAGAGTAATTCTGAAAACAAAAACCAAAAAGCTATGACTATGGCAATTATATAATTTGTTATAAAACCACTTTTTGTGGGGCTTTTTTTGAAAGGGATACTAAAATAATTAAAAGTTTCTTAGTTGCTAAGATTGACTACTACATATATATGTATTCATCTATTAACGAATTGGTTTCATTATATTGGTTCATCTGTTTTTTTCAAAATTATGTTAAAAATCAATATCCTTTAGAAAATAATAGTACATAAAAGCAAAACAATTCTTCATGTTGCTTATTTTAATTTTAAAAATAGCATAAGTAGAATAGTTATTACTATTCCATATTCAATAACTTTAATCAGTTTTATTTTAATCCATATCCATAATATCATGACACTGGCATTTTTCCAGTGAATGTATTTGTTATTGCAATGCTTTTTTTATGTCGTTGCATAAAATCTTGCTCAGTTAACAGTTTTGTAATTAATAAACCTGAAAAGTTTTTTTACATTACACTTTTCTCTGCATAATCTTCTTAACTGAGAAAATATTTTCTCTATAGATGCTAAGTTACCTGGAAAGTTCACAGAAAATTCTTGCCAAATACAGAATATTCTCATTTCTATTTTTTTAATTGAAGTATGTAAATATTTTTAACCCAAATATTTTCAGATACCATTTTTTTATTTTAAACTTTAATTTCCTCAGTAAATATTTTTAAAAAAGCAAAATACGTGTGTCTATTTATAATCTTTTTTATTTTCTGCCAAAATTTTTTATTTTTCTGCAAAATAATAAGATTATGCATATATCCAGTTAAATATGGGAACTGTATCAAAATATTTCTCCCATGTCAAGATACTCCAAAGAGAAATTATAAAATTTCAAAAATAAATTCTTGCACTTTTGAGTTGTCATCATTGAATTGATTCAGTTTCTCCTGTGCTTTTATAAGGAGAAATTTTGATGTCTTCCCAATTACAACTTTTGTTCTCAATAAATGAGATTGGTTAACATCTTTAAATGTCTTTTTTTATGGTACTCCATCTGTTGTGTGATTTAAAACATTTTTTAAAAATTTTTTTATTTATTTATGATAGTCACAGAGAGACAGAGGCAGAGACATAGGCAGAGGGAGAAGCAGGCTCCATGCACCGGGAGCCCGATGTGGGACTCGATACCTGGTCTCTGGGATCGCGCCCTGGGCCAAAGGCAGGCGCCAAACCGCTGCGCCACCCAGGGATCCCTGTTGTGTGATTTAATAAAAGATTTCTAACTAATTTTGAACACAGTACAATAGATATATCAAAAAATTCATTTGTAAAATGTTTCATTTGAATTATAGGGCACATTGGTTTATAGAATAATTCTTCAAAGTTCCAAACATTTTTAAGTGTAATTGATGATAGGTAACAGAAAATAAAAGTGCTGAAGGAAATTTTTTAAATTCAATATCTGCTTTGTAGCAAAATTTTGAAGTACAATTAATGTGAAATATATAAAAGTGGTATACTTTTTAACAACGGTCTGTGTTTAGGCAGACAATCTTGTTTGAGGACAATTGTGAATTGTACATGTGTTGCAATCAATTCTAGGTATATTTCTGCTGTTTTTGTTTTTTAGTAATAGAGTATAAATAATACTTTATGCCATTATGTTCTGCTCCAACAAAATTAATATTTGTATTATTACCACAAACCCAAATAATTTTATCTTCTGTGTTGATCTTTCTAAATGAATTTACAACATCATTAAAATAATATCGGAGAGTTTACCTTTAATAGAATGAATTTCCGAATACCTTGTTTTTACTCCATGATGACACTAACCATTTTTTAAACCTTTCATGGTTTATCTGTCTGTAAATGTCTTCCCTTTGCTAATGGAGCTGAGAAATCAGCAGCAGTTGTTTCAATTTCTCTATGTTAAAAATAAATGAGCAAACTTAGAATCTAAGATGCAAAAAAATGAACAAAATCAATTTAGAAGAACAGTCCATTTGATCTGAAGGAGAAGTTTATGCTTTTAGAGATATGGATAAACATTATCTTCTATAACTACACATACTATTTTTTTGGCACAGTTATTTTTTTTTTAAAAACTAACATTTAAAAAAAGATAACCATGCTTCTTCAGCATATTTGCAGCTTTTGGTATGCAGCAGTAATATTGTTATGGCCTTTATGGTAGGTAGTAACTGTCAACAAACATCTTACGCATGGTACACATTTATTATGAACTTTCTTGAGAAATAGCAACTCTTTATTTAATTTTTTACTTCAAATGTACCTTCCTATTGCTGACCTCACTGTTGTTGAAAAAGTTTATTAAAAAGTCATAAACAAAGTATTACAAGCCAAATAAACAGTTTTAGATTGTGTCATACATTGAATGACCACAATATGGCAAATCCATTCAGATTATTCTGCCTATGCCCTATGGCAGGGCTTAGCCTCTATTTCATATTTTATGTATCTTTGCCATCTGATGACTCTAAATATTTTCCACTGACCTCACCTACTGCTGGCCTAAGGAATTTATGCATCTTGAAGGCTGAAGCACCAACCATGGTATGGCACACCTGGTTGGCATGCCAACTTCAGTTTTCTTCCCATTCTTACTTAAGAGAAGTGAGTTGTCCTCAGCTATTCCTGCCCAGCATACTAAAATTTTATCAGTAAGCACCCTGCAATCTGTCCTGGAGAAGTGAAATATTCATTTTTCACAACAGAGAATAGTTGAATAAAGAAATATGGTAGATTCTGGTAGTGTTTAAGATCTCTGTGGACTTCACATGTGTATCACACACAAGTTAAGAGATACTCTGGTGGGAGTTAGAACCACCAGGTAGAGTACCGTTAAACCCAACCAAACTAATTTTAAGGTAAACTGCTAATAATCATACCTGGATTAAAAAAATTGGGACAATTAATGAGGAAAGTGACATACATGGGCACCCTAAAAATAACTAAGCTTACTGGAAGTTTGGAAACTATAGCAACTCTTTTTTTTTTTTTTTATAGCAACTCTTTTTTTAAAAAAAAGATTTTATTTATTTATTCATGAGAGAGAGAGAGAGAGAGAGAGAGAGGCAGAGACACAGGCAGAGGGAGAAGCAGGCTCCACGCAGGGAGCCCAATGTGGGACTTGATCCTGGGACTCCAGGATCACACTCTGAGCTGAAGGCAGACACTCAACCACTGAGCCACCCAGGCATCCCTATAGCAATTCTTAAAAGCAGTTCTTCAACATTTTTCTTTTGTGTCTTATGTTTTTGTGCGATTCTTGAGCATGGTCATAGGCAGAACAAAAACAAATTACAGAGTTGTGTTCTTACAAGACTGTGATAAGAATTGTATATGTAGGAAATTAGTAGTTTCTTATGGCTATGAGGGTTTAAATAAATGTTATTTTTAAACCTTTCTACTGTGCTGACTAGTTTTCTTAAATATTTAGTAATTGATTCCTTTATCCAAATCATATTATTGTATTTTAATATAACACTGTATACTCAGCACAACAAGCATGACCAAATTAAGCAAACATGGACCTTGCCTTTAAGAACTTTACATTCTGGAAGGAGAGATAAAACACATGTTTTATATTTACACATGAGCACACATACTTTAGTACTTGACTCATTGATTTTCTTTTTATCACTACTGATGTCATCATTCTTGCTGTTGGCTACCTCCTTTATGGTCTACCTGGTATCTTGGTTGCTCCACGTTTACTTCCTTCACTCTAACCACCAACCGCACTGGTCACCCACTCCCTCCTACAGTCTTTCCTGTAACTCTGAATCAATAGTGACTATGTAAACTCCAAAATCTCAGTTTCAGGAAGCTGAGTCTCCAACTACTACCTCCTATCCATCTGGCTTATTTATTCCAGTAACTCCTATACCCACAGTTTCTCACCCCTCCAGGAACTCATCCCCTTGACTCTCTTTTTCATTGCACAGCATCCTTTTTATAGCTCAACTTCTTGAACTATAAAAATATGATATTTGTATTTTCACAAACTCTTGTGAATTTACTCACATTAGACTCACAATTCTTGGTTCCATGTCCATCACTATAAACACTTACTCATAAATGGTCTTTCTCCTGTCTTACTTTACTCTATTAACCCAGAAAAGCACCAGCTCTGGACTCAACTCACTGGAGAAAATAACACTTCTCAATGGCCTCCCATAAAATTAATAACCACAAATCCCAGATGGTCTCCAGCACTGACTAGCCATCCTTTATTATTCTACTAAATTTCTGTTTCCACATTCTAAGAAAGTTATTCTATACTTTCTCTTCTTTGCTCCCAACTGTGACATATGACCTTGAACCATATGTCACTGCTAAGTTGTAAACACTGACAAGACCCACCTTATCTAGCCACACTGTCTTCAGACTAACCTGCATTGATTCTGAGATACTTGCTTCACTTCCTGTTAGGATAAGAAAAGTCTGTGATCCTACCTGAGGACAAACATTCTACTTTTTGCTACTCAAGAACTTTGCTCATACAATTATCATATTTTGCTCTCTTTTTAACTTCAATTACCCCCTATATTGGATGGTTTCTAAAGGCTTATAAAAATGCCTTAATATCTATTATATTACAAAAACACACGTTTCAAATTCTTCTATTTTACCATATCTCTACACTTCATAGAAAAACTTCTCAAAAAGATTGATTGTGCTTTTGTTTCCCTTTCTTGTCTTTCTATTCTTTCCTTCTTTTATTCCAACCAGGCTTTCTTCACCAACCCACATAATTACCCACTTTTAGGGTAACCATTGGCTTCTATCTATCCTGGCAAGCTCACTAATAATGCTCTCATCTTTTGATTGTTTAGCAATGTTTGACACAATGGAACAACCTCTCCCTCTTGAGACATTTTCTTTTCTTGGCTGACACTACAATCTCTTGGGTTCCTTTCCACTCCACTGTCTGCTCCTCTTCATTTTCCTGTGTTGGCTCCTTGCTCTCAGCTAGCCATCAAATTTAGAAGTTACCTTTCAGCTCAATTCTGAGCCCTCTTCCTTCATTGTTTGTTTGGTAGCACAGAGGGGTTTCTGACCTTGCATCAGAATTACCTGGAGCATTTATTAAAACACAGAGTCATAGGTCCCACTCTCAGAGTTTCTAGATTAGGCCCAGGAATTTGCATTTATAACAAATTTCCAGGTAATGGCTGATGTTGCTGGTTCAGGGAGCACTCTTTGACAACTTCTGGTTTAGGGAACCAATTAAGCCAAATGCTTTGGAATTGGTCTGGTTTTCAATCATATTTGCACCTTTTATTATCTGTGCAACCCTAGGCAAATGATTTACCCTTTGTATTTCTCAGTATGTTTATTTGTAAAATAGAGACAGTACAAGTTGCTAGCTCAAGTGTTCTGAGAATTAAATGAGATAATCCCATGACTACAATACTTTTCTGAAAAGTGTTCTTTTTTTCTTATACTCTTACCTCTCTAAACTCTATTTTAGGAAAAGTAGTAGGGCTATGTTTTTAAAGATATATATCAGGTCGGAATAATACTCTCTCCTTCATCTTGTCATTCACTTATACCCAGAATAAAATGTCTGGCCCTATTCGAGAAAAAGGTCTCCTTGCTTCATCATTCATCCACCATATTGGCCTTTTTCTGCTCTAGGAAATGTTCCAGTTACCCCTTACTTCATAACAAACTTCTCTAGGGAATCCCTGGGTGGCTCAGCGGTTTAGCACCTGCCTTTGGCCCAGGGCGTGATCCTGGAGTCCTGGGATCAAGTCCCACATCGGGCTCCCTGCATGGAGCCTGCTTCTCCCTCTGCCTGTGTCTCTGCTTCTCTCTCTCTCTCTCTCTCTCTCTCTCTCTCTCTCTGTCTCTCATGAATAAATAAATAAATAAATAAAAATATTAAAAAAAAAAAAACTTCTCTTAAATGTAGTAGCTTAGAACAACAGCCATCTTACCATTTCTCACAAGTTTATGAGTCAAGAATTCCAGTAGAGTTTGGCTGGATGATTCTTCTGCTGTCCATGGTGTATTCAGTTGGCCGCTGGCCTGGGGAGATCACAAATAGCTTTTCTCACATGTCTGGAGCCCAGAATGGGCAGCAGGAAGACTGCACTCAGCAAGGCCTGTTCTCCATCTGCTTCTCCTTGTAGTCATGGGTCCTCTCCCTACGTTCTCTCCAGGAGGTTTATTAGAGGTTACATGTCTGTAAAGGGCTCTCAGAGACCAGGTGGAAGTTGCCTGCTCTCCAAGAGACTAGCTTAGAGCTGGCACAGCCTCACTTCTAACACTCTTTTGGTCAAAGCATTTTCAAGTCTGTCCAGATTCAAGGGGAGGGAAAACAGATGCCACCTTGCAATGGAAAATTATCTTAGAATTTAATCCATCACAGGCACACTCCAAGATCATTCCTGTGTGCCTATCATACATATGTGCATATCATTCCTGTGTGCCTATCATACATATGTGCATATCATTCCTTCCTCCAGGAATTCTGCCTCTGAATCTTTCCATGGCCGACTCCTTACAACCTCAGCTCAGCCATCACCTCCTCATTACAAGAAAACTTTCTGACAGCCTTAACATGCTTCTTTCCTCCATCATTATGTACTCCATCACCAGTTTTATTTTCTTTTGAAATTACCTTATTTATGATCTTCTGCTTCCCACTGGAATGTTAACTGCGTAAGAACAGAAACTTTTTCTTGTCAACACTGTGGTCTAAAAGCCTAGAACAGTGCTTGACACAGAATTTTTTCAATGGATATTTTAGGAATGAGTAAATTAATTATGACTATATAAGTCATTTATAGATATATAAAGAAAAAGACTTATTTTTTTCTTTTAAATGGATTCCCTTTTGATTATAGATGACTGACCTATCATGTAAGAAGATTTTATTTTCAGTTACTTAATATTTTTCCTCTATTACAGTTTTGGAATGCACTGATTTGAATGACACTCACTTAGAATTACTTTTTGCATGGAGGAATAAGGATCTTTGGGGAAATATACAGATTTTTATTCTCTTTCCAAAAATAATGTCATAAATTTCAAACCAAGTTAAAATTAACACCCATACTTACTAGGTTTTTAAATTTCTTCCAGCTCTGTTAAAGAAAAACTTATTAGTTTCAGTAAAGAAATTGAGTCTTTCAGTATAAAAAGTAGTTCTTAAAAAGCAGCATGAATTGCATGAAAGAAATTGGAAACTGGTTTCATGTTTTTTCAACATAAACATTTTATAATTTCTGAGAAAATAAATTTAGATTTTATAGTACCAAAAATGTTTGGAAAACATTTTAAGTTGCTTAGCCCAATGTGCATCTGATTTCACCTTTCCTTTAGTACATCCAACATTTTCAAGATTTTCTAAACAACCAAGCAATAATTTTAGGAGCAAATTTATAAGTAGGATTTTTTAAAATTCAAGACCAAACATTGGTAAGCAGAGAGATAAATCATTTTTTTGCTTTGTGATATAGCCAAAGTCATGGCAAAATATTAACTTTTTGAAAGTTTGTTAAAGAAATAGATTCAAGGATTTTCTTTTCTTTTTCCTTTGTGTGGTTCTTCTAGTGGATTTTTCCTTCCTTATTCAGTCTTTATTATGAGTGCTTATAATATATTGCCTTACAAGTGGAACTCTGATTTTTCCGAGTTGAATCACAGTACATATTAATTTAATTGAATAATTATAAAAGTCCCTACAAAGACTTTAGTGTGTTTATAGCAAGACTTACCTATATGTTTGTACAAATTTAGACAATGCACCATGAAAACATGTCTATTTTTTATTTTTTCCATCTTTATTCCTTTAGATGAGGAAGTAAAAAGGTACCAAAGCAGGAAGTATGGGGACAAATGTAGAATAAGAGAAGAGAAAAATTAAAGCTAAGCAGAATAAAATAAAGTGGGTAAACAGCCTCTGGAGTAAAATATGTATGTTAGATTATTCAATTCCCTCCAAGGATTTACTCTTTTTTTATATTCATGTTTATGGCTTCCTGTTTTGCAAATGAAGAAGCTGAGGTAAGCATTCTTTAAATATCTTTTTGTCTGATGCACTCATGTCATGATTCTTGAGCCTGCTTGTCCTAACTATTGCAGAGTTTTAAGGCACCCCTGAAAAAGAATGACACTACAGTCATCATGGATACATCATATTAATTTTGGTTGATTAATTATTGATAAATGGACTAGTGAGCTTACGTCGCGTATTTTATTCAGTTCCTTAGGAAAAGCAAAATAAGTATAATGGCCTCTGTCTCAAAGAGTTGCCAGTCTAATGAAGAAGTAAAGATTAGTATATAAATGATAGATAATAGGGAGCATAGTTGCAGAGTGACTGGAAAATTAGCCCATGGATTTATCTGTTTAATATACAGATAATCGATAACATTGAGGAAACAGGAGAAACTAGAAGTGAGAGAAAGTCAATAGGACCTAAAAAATTTGAGCTAAGAGACATTGATGTATAGCATACTTTCATAGCATCTCAGAGTTGGAGGGAAACTAAGTCATCTTAACCTTTCTTCTTTCTGATCTCATAGAGCATTGTCTGCAAATAGACAACTAGCTATATGAGTCTTCTAGGACTGCCATAGAATGGGTACCATAGACTGGGAGTCTTAAACAACAGAAATTTGTTTTCTTACAATTCTGGAAGATAGAAGTCTGCAATCAAGGTGTTGGCAGTTTTGTTTGTTTTGTTTTGTCATGGCTAATGAATGGCTGTCTTCCTCTGGTGTCCTCCTGTGGTCTCCCCATTTGGCCTGTTTATTTTCTAATCTCTTCTTCATATAAGGACACCAGTCATATTGGATTAGGGCCCACCCTGGTGACCTCATTTTACTTATTTTGAGAACTTATCTCTAAATATAGTCCCAATTCTGAGGTCCTGGGGATAAGAACTTCAATGTATTAATTTTGAGAGGATAATATTCAGCACACAGCACTAGTTTTAATTTCATTATGGAGAACTTTAACCCTGAGACATGTTTTTTCTTATTTTTGAGTCTTAAACCTCCTCTGTGAAACTTCTACTCAATTATTCTGCATCTCCCCCATTTCTACAATGACCATCTGGGCCAGGAACTGTGATAGAAAAAAAAAAAAAAAAAAAAAAAGGAACTGTGATAGACACTGTGAGAGTCTGTAGCGAGGAATTATTGCCTTGAGGAAACAGAATTTCAAAGAATTGGGATAACATTTGTTGAGTTAATAAGTAATTGTCTTAGAATTTAGATAAGGAATTTAGATCTGATTACCAATTAGAGATTTTTCTTTTTTAAAGAACATGTCTAATTCTGTTTCTCATGTTAGGCCTGCTTGTCTCCACTGAATCTTCTACTGCTTTGAGTGGTTTTCAGGTAAAGAAGGTCCTTGATGTTTGGAACTGATCTCAGGATGTGTCTGAAGATGAGTAAGATAGAACAAAACATTTCATAGGCCTTTCCTGTTCCTCTGGTTTTTCTTTTTTAGGTTTATATTAGATCCTTCCAATGGCACACTGATTCATCCTGGGTTGGAATCATAGGTACATTCAAATTAATATATATAGAACTTGGATCAACTGCTAGCTCTAATTTTGTGAAATAGCTAAATAGTTCAATATTTAACTAATATTCAGCTATTGAATTTTTTGTACTCATTTATGTTTCTCTTGAGCTCCTCAGTCTAACTTTCCTTTATAATTTGTATTTCTTTACTAATTTACCATAATCTTTAATTTTAGATTTAATATTAAATCCTTTTCAGTGAGTCGATGAGACAGATTTGAGACATGACATAAAACATTCCAAAAAAAGATGAACTTATTAATGTTCATTCAAGAACATGGTAGACATAACATCAGGTAATAGCTTTTTTTTAGCTTAATGAGAATAACTATCTGGAGTTTTGGTTTTAAATAAAGTAAAATTTGCAGAAGAACATCCTTATATATATTTCACTATTTGGCTGAGGAAAATCTAGTGTGCTTTAAAATACTTCTTATTTCAAATAGCTGTTGGCAAAATGTTTTTGCAATTAAAAAGAAGTGCATGAACTCATTCTTCCATTTTTGATTTGCTAATAGTTTAGCTATTGAAACTAAGAATGGTCACTTGTAGTGAAATCATATAGTCCAAGTGAAAACAATATGATGGTGCAATATTCTTATATCTTGGGGAAGAAGCAAGAGAAGTAATATTTTTGAGCACATAATATGATCCATCCCTGAGCTAGGAAGTTTTTAATACATCCATAATATTAAATTTTTACAACACTATTGTAATCAGTAGCCCATATTTCATTTAAAGAGCTATGAAGTAATTTGCCGAAATCCTAGATAGCAAATGGCAAAGCTTCATTTTTTTGTAATTCTGAAGCCAGACCTTTTTCCATAAAACTAGTTATCTCCAATTTACTTTATAAGCAATAAGTCTTTTTATTATTCTTGTTATGATTATTTAAACAATTATTTATCAATAAAGTAATGCCAAAAATTCAATTTCCATAAAAGGTGAATGACTAAGTTAATTTATTGCAGATATGATAATATTCTTGAGAGCTATTTCTATAATGTCCAGAAATTAAAGCAAAATTTATAATGATTTTGCAAAAAGCTATTTAAAGATGATAATAAATCACAGAGGAAAAAACTATCAATTTTTATGTAATAGCATTCTAGAAACAAGGAAACTATTTTCTAAAGTGAATGAAAGTATTTCTTTTAGTGCAAAAAACTAACAGAGATCATGTCTGTGACATTTGTTAAATCAAGAACTTAGTGCAAGATGATTTAAACAAATGATAGGATTCTGCAGTAGCTAGTGAGGCTGGTGCATTTCCATAAGAGGTTCCTTGAACCACAGCTGGATTTCTTCTAAGTGCAGAGCCAGTCAAGTCTTTGTCTTAGACTTTTTTGTCCTTGAGTTAATTGATATGATGTAATTGAATTCTTAGCCAGGGGCCAAGATTATTTCTAAGACAGAAGAAAGAATCATGGTCTCTTTCAAACTAATTATAAATCAGGGTTGTAATTTTCTTAGTGGGCTAAGGATTAGGAGTTTTGAGTTTCCATATGAGGTTTGTAACTATCTTTACAAACAAACCTAAAGTATATCTTCTCTGTATCGCATTATTTTCATCCCTGAAATGAGCATATTTCTCTAAGGAATGTTTTCTAATCTTTGAAACAACTGAATGTCAAATTACTGAGGGAGCCATTAGCCATTTGCCGTTGGTAAGTGCTCAGATACGAAAAATAGGGAAAACAGATGAAAAATAGGTGGGTAGGGAGAGAAAGTCTGACAGAGAGGGAGAAAGACAGACAAACAGAGAAACAGAAAAAGAGGTAGAGATAGAAGGAGGAAACAGGTGCCTTTCAAGAGGAATTCACCTGTGGAAATGGAGATTTGTCTATTGAAACAGGAATTTGCACATTTCACTTAAACATTATCTTTCTGTGAAATTACAACATTTTGCTATTTTCAGCAGAAAATTACCACCAGAATACTAAATAATTGGATAAGGTGTATTAAAATTCACGAATAACATTTAGTAGGCCAGGAGGTAGGTTCTATAGAGTTCAGTTTTAGAAATAATACATCAGATTACTCAGTACTTTGGTATTCTTTAATTTAGCCTCACAGACAAGTCCAGAACAATCCTTGTTCTTCTCAATTCTTCATAAAGCTGAACCTTGACCATGAAAGTTCCCTAAATCCAGTCTCAATAACAAGGATACAACCAAGGCCTTGGAGGGCACTCTGTAAGCTCAGAGGCCTGAAGTGCTTGAAGCATCAGAACCAGAAATTACTTGAATCTAATTTTCAGGTGTACATGAGGCCAATGTAACATGAACATTACAAGAAATGGAAAAAGTGAGATGTACTGCAGTGTTTTGGATGGACTTTAAGCATGTGATGGATGAATGGAGAAGGGCAGCCAAGGAGCTGTTAAGTGAGGAATACAGCCTGAGCCAGGATCTTGGCAGCCAACAAGTGAAAACATCAGCAGATTTTAAAAAGATTAAACAAATCACAAATCACAATGAAAGGATAACTTTGGTGATAAGGTTTTACTGATAACCGATGATAAACTAGATTTCTCAGGTTCTAAATGTCTAAATGAAGAGTAAGAAAAGAGAACATTTAATATTTGTTTATAGTTATTATTATTTGTTTCTGTTGTTGTAATTGCGTAGTTAACAGACACCTGATTATTTCTCTGCTGAGAATCATTCTTCTCAGCTCCCCTGTCTACTATATTAAAACAAACTTCTTCGCATGCAATGATAAGCCCTCCAAGATCTGGCTGGCTCTGCATTGGCTTCCCAATTCTTTGCCTAACCACCATCCCATCCATTCTCCATTACCTCCTGTGACATTAACCTAGCCAGCTCTTGCTGGAGAAGCTCGGTCTTTGTGCACTTTGAGGCACTTCCTCCTCGCTCAGTGCATTTCCTTCACTTTCCCTATTCTCCTCTGTCTCTTTCTGCCTAAGTCCTCATCACCATCTGAGACATCTTGGCATGATATCTTCCTTGATTCTTCCCCAAAGAAATGATAGTACTTCCTTGGTTCGACTGCAAGACTGGTTTCTGATTAGAGCACCTTGGACATGATGGCAACGTATTTCCAATGGACAGATTTTGGGTGACTGGCGGTCTCTCCAGGTGGGCTGTGTTTTTTGCTTAAGGCACAACTTGCCTTGTTTACCTCTCCATCCCCCAAAGCATAATAAACAGGTCTCTCTGAGTTTTGCTTCATTTGACATGGGAGACTTTGGGTTAGGAGATGACAATGAAACGGGAAGAAGAAGATGCTACGGTTATGGCCTTGATCTCTCATGCTGTCATCGCAGCAGCTGGCAAAATATTAAGCATGCATGGTGATATTAATGTTTCCAAAATCTTAGAGGACAGAATGGGACATATGTATGTGTGTGTGATTTAAAAAATTTAGCCTTTTCCTTGCCATTTTATAAAATAAAACTGGTTGTTTAAAGTATAAAATGAGCTGAGCAGCACAGATTGACAGAATCTTATTCCTGTGCTCATTTCTACGCTATGTGAATTTGAGTAAGCTTTTAACCTTTTTTATTTTTTTATTTTTTTTTATTTTTTATTTTTTTATTTTTTTATTTTATGATAGTCACAGAGAGAGAGAGAGAGAGGCAGAGACACAGGCAGAGGGAGAAGCAGGCTCCATGCACCGGGAGCCCGACGTGGGATTCGATCCCGGGTCTCCAGGATCGCGCCCTGGGCCAAAGGCAGGCGCCAAACCGCTGCGCCACCCAGGGATCCCGCTTTTAACCTTTTTGAGGTTGTTTCTTCGGCTGCGGAATAAATGTATTACAACAGAGGTGGCCTCCAAGCTACAGCTCAGCTTATAACGCCTTGACTCTATTATATTCCATATTAATATAAGTAGCAACTTAAGATGTATATATTCATCCCGTTAGTTTTCAAATTATATACACACTCATGTCTAAGAGCCATCCTTGATTAGGGGGTTTGGTGAAGAGGAGTAAGGGGCTGGCCATTTAGAGAATGACAACCAGGCCCTCCCTACCTAGTAGTTTTTGGGAGAATAAGGGTCATCCCTCAGCTTTGAAAGCACTGACCAAGGTAGACATTCAGGGTGGCCACACTGGGTGAGTGAAAATGCTCCGAGCTGGTACTGAGGGAAGCCTCGTTGGTTGTAACCCTAGTCAGCTCAGGCCACTATAGTCACATACAATAGACTGAGTAGCTTCAACAACAGATACTTGTTTCTCACAGTTCTGAAGGTCCAAGACCAAGGTATTGGCAAATTCAGATCCTGGTGAAGACTGTTTTTCTGGCTTGTAGGCAGCCCCTTTTCATTGTGCCTTCCCATAGTGGGAAGAAAGAGAGCTCTGGTCTTTCTTCCTCTTCTTGTAAGGGACTAATCCCATCATGGAGTCCTACATGTGACCTCACATGAACTTCTAACCTCCCAAATGCTCCATTTCTAAATGTCATCACATCAGGGCTTCAATGTGTGCATTTTGGGGGCATACAAACATCCAGTCCATAACTTCCTGGGGATGAGTCTGAGTCCCAAGGCCAGGAGGCTGTATTAAGACAAGGAAAGTCATTGGGTCACTGAGGAAGCCTCCTGCAAGGACAAGAGCCACTGTGGAATGGTTGCGTCTGTTGCATAGACAGTAATAAGGATGGGCGCAGCAGGTAGAATCTCTAGCAGGGCTTGTGCCCTGAAATGTTGAGATGGGTTGCTCTGACACAGTGACCAGGTGAGTCACCAGGCCAGGTAGGAATGTGGAGGCCAACTGTAGTCTGAGGCTTCCCATTCACTTTCTTCACTTTGAGCCCTCGATGTCACAAGAAAGAGGTTCAGCTCTCCAACAAGGGTTAGTACCAGTGAGCAAAGCAAAAGGAAAATGAAACTTATTTTGGATTAACTTCTTAATTTATTTGAATTTTCTCCCACTCAATTATTTATCTTTTCTGGTAGCATACAGGGGCAGTTAGTGAGAACGTCATAGGGATGATTTGAAGGTAGTTTCCATCTCTAATTTTCTCTATCTTTTAAATACAAAAAGAATTCAATAGAAAGAGAAAAAGAGCAAAAAAGGGAACACTGAGGCTCCTGGTGGCGTCATTAAATCTAGTATAGCTGTGTAACTGTCTACACAGGACAGGCAGGGTAATGAGGAAGGTGAGCTAAAGTCAGACAGTGTAGACGAGAGAAGCCTAGAAAACTCTACACTAAAGCCTGATAGTTCTTTACTTCTGTGCTCAGCAAACTGCACTTATTTGAAACATGAGGCTCAAAAGACTGTTTCTTTTTAAGAGTGTTCTGATTTATACATTTGAAACATGAAAAGACCTCACTTTGGAGCCTGAATAATATGCTATGCCTATCGCTTGTATGCTTCTGAAAATCAAGAAAATAAACAATCTTCAAGGAGATCAAAGACTTCAGAAAAACTCACTTTCCCTCATAACAATGTAGTATCACTGTATTTTTACTCTTGGTCCCATGTTGGCCTTGATTTGTAATTTACCATTATGAAAGACTTCAGATGTCCTGCCTGGACACCCAGAAGTTGTTTCCGTTTTCTATAGTCAGCATGTGAAATGTTATTTAAAGCCCACATTTTGCTTTTAAATATTACCAGAGGTTTCTGTGCTATAGAGGTCAAATTTCAGCCCAACTTTTGGACTTCCAGGCCTGGAAACCTTTTAGCAAGCTCTGTTTCTGTTTCCATCCCCTGAAAAAGTTGTCTCTGCAGACAGAGGTTTGGCATCTGTGTACCTCTCTCACATATTATATATTACTTATGGTACTTGGAGAAATCCAAAATGCCTCGTTGATGGAAAACATGAGATGGATGAGAATCCCTGGATATCAGCATTTTAATGT
This sequence comes from Canis lupus dingo, assembly GCF_003254725.2. Classification (NCBI taxonomy): domain Eukaryota; kingdom Metazoa; phylum Chordata; class Mammalia; order Carnivora; family Canidae; genus Canis; species Canis lupus. The sequence goes on from NC_064254.1 coordinate 36,441,641, forward strand.
TTAATCTCTCCCCGTTCATGAAGTTAACATGTAGAAATTAAAACTTGAAATCAGACATTTGAAAGAGGTCTAGAACACAAGGCAATTAAATGTCTAGTGAATTCATTATAGAATAAGAACCAATCTTGAAACCTGTGCTATAGTGTATTTTAGAGTCTGTTTTCTTAATGATCAGATATTTTCCCTCAATTTATTATTGCTAACTTGGCTGTTTAGTGATAAAATACTAGATGCGAAGCTCTCAGAGTCCAGATCTACTCATGGTTGAATATGCACTTCAGGGATGCCTGGGTGGCTCAGCGATTGAGCATCTGCCTTTGGCTCAGGACATGATCCCGGAGTTCGGGGTCGAGTCCCACATGGGGCTCCTGCATGGAGGCTGTTTCTCCTCCCTCTGCCTTTGTCTCTGCTTCTCTCTGTGTCTCTCATGAGTAAAAAAAATAAAATCCTAAAAAAAAAAAAAAAGAGTATGCATTTCAGCGTCTGATAGATCCTACTCACTGTATTTCATAGCATGGTTTGGTTACTTGAGGAGTAAGACCTGAAAAAGTCAATCAAGTCCATCACTGGAAACCGAAATAGTATTATAAATTATTTCAAAGGCCATATTCAATTTTTAAAATAGAAAGCATATTCTATTTCCATTTCAAGAGATTAAGATTCTTTTTGAAATTTTATTCATCTTTGAATTTACTTGAGAAAAGAATTCAAAATCACTGAGTGTGACTTTAGGGAAAAGAAAAAAATGTATAGATAAGTACTTTTATGTCTTTTCGTTTCCTTCTTCTCTAGTAAAATATTTACTCAGGTGTATATTAAATATTTTTACTCAGTATAGATAGAATATCTCTCTGCTTGATTTATTATTATGATTACTTACATTGTTACAATAAGAGTTAGCCTGGGTACTTAAATTACTGTAGAAGTAACTATTTAAATTTTAATTTTTGTGAATATGTATAAAATAATGCATATTTATAACAGAATATACATGATATTTTGTGACAATTCTAAACTCCCTTCATCTATTTCATGCCTTTTTTGTTCTATTATTTTCTTTTTCTTTTTTTAATTACACAAATTTAAGTTTGCATATGTTACTGTAAACACTTTTTGTTTAAAAACAGTGTTCTCAAATTTTTTATATATTAACTGCTTTGTTTTTAATTCATTTGCTTATTCAATTATCTTTACACATTTCTTCTTTCCTTTCTTACATTTTATGTTTTATATTTTAATTATCTAGTTCCTAATGTTTTTAATAAAAAAATATCTAAGGCTATGAATTTGGTTTTGAGAAAATTTTTGACTATACATTCTATTTTTTGATATAAAGTTTTAAAAAAATAATTGTTTTGTAAACATTGTATAATTGCAGCACCATTTCCTGTTTCTTCCAAAAGCTCTTTGTGGATGATTTCCTTATTTTTGAAAATTTAATTTCCATGTGGTTAGTCCTTTATATTCTGATTTATTTTTACCTACTTGTTTATGTACTGTTTCTTTCTACTGATATTTCTTACATTTATAAATCTTTATGTTCAATTTTAATGCTACATCACAAAGGTTGATCACTGATGTAGACATATTTACAGATTACATATAAAATAATAATTAAAAATCTCATCCTTGCTTACTTCCTTTGAATCCCACTTTACCAGCTGTTTCCCTTGAGATTTTTATTTCATTTTACTGTATATATTCTATGTGTATATTTTCACAGTTTTTTTACTAGCAATGTAGAAGAAATTAATGTTTTATTTCTTTTTTAATCATGTTGTTTGAAAAATGTATTGTACTAACTTTTCATTTATCTGATTATTTTATTTATTATTGGAAAATGTTATCAATCTTGTATTTCTCATCTGTCTTTTTCCTTTCTTAGCCTAATCTCACATTTGAAAGAAAGTTTTTAATTTTTGGGTTTTGCAATTTATGTCTTCTCTTACAATATTTTTTTAAACATTTGAATAATTGTGTAATTACATTCACAGAAACTACTTATTTTTGATTCCGCAATTAAGTGATTTTAATTTTTATTTATTTATTTATGATAGTCACAGAGAGAGAGAGAGAGAGGCAGAGAGAGAAGCAGGCTCCATGCACCGGGAGCCCGATGTGGGACTCGATCCCTGGTCTCTGGGATCGCGCCCTGGGCCAAAGGCAGGCGCTAAACCGCTGCGCCACCCAGGGATCCCCCAATTAAGTGATTTTAATGGTTAATATATCTTTGAGAAATATTTTCAGCTTGGGCCCACTGATATATTTCCTTAGTCCTTCTATATCTAATAGTGTTTATCATTTTCTTCAGAAATTTAAAAAAACAGAATTTCTGGGTAAAAAAAAAGTTGGGTTTATAAACATTTCCTCTTAACACTCTAGCCATTCATTTACCAATTTTTTAAATAATAAGGATAAAACATGAAGGAGCCTTAGAATTATTTTTTTTTAACTAACTAACATTTTGTGTTTTTCTGATGTAGATACTAATATTTTAAACTTTTCTTGAAATATTAATAAAACATTATTAGATTGAGAATGGGGCATTTAAATCTTAATAAAAAACTATTGGTTGAGAATTAGATGGAAATAACTCTAACACTAAGATAGGGAATCAAATTATTCTCACCCAAGTTGTGGAATCTTATACTAAAGAAAATAAAGACAAATCAGAAAGGAGGAGAATGTGTAATTAAACAGATTGGTCTATAGCTAGACGCCTTTTATTACAAGCCTGAAAATGTATGCAATTAGTCCAAGAAAAGAATGAAGAAAAAAATTTGAATTTTCTTACTCGAGACACTAGGGCACTTTGGAGTGCAACAAGTCCTAAATCACATGTGGTAAGCTGTGTATGCCAGGTGCTGGGTATATATTCGTTTCCTCAAAAAAGTTGATAACGTAATAGAGGGGAGAACACCTACAAACAACTGTAAAAAAAGAAAAAGTCAGTGTGATAATAAAAGCCTGTCGAGGTTATTATTAGACCCCCAAAGGAAAGAGCACGATCAGGTCTGCACTAGGGGGCCACTCACAACAGTGTCTGAGGTTTATGCAGCAATCCCATCTCCTGAGAAACATTCCCCGTGAGGCCCAACGCTTCAAAATGAAACCAGGAAGGTCTGCTCTCGACGGATCTAATTCATTCAATACCATGATTGAAGGATTGGGTGACACCATTAAGGGAAAGCATATTTTCTTTTTGTTTTTGTTGGAAAAAAGTCATATCCAAATTTCAAAAGGCTCAGAGGGCAGAGGATAGGAGCAGTCCTGTTAGCCATATGAAACCACAAATAAAATAATTTTAAAACGTTTGTTTCGTAAGAACTTTTTGCTTTATTTATTTTTATTGTAAAAATCTGCCAATTATAAGAAACTATTTATTGGAGTTACTAGTGAAAAAGGAAGGGGTCTCATTGGAGTGTGTACCGGTTGGGAAAGAGCTCAACGGAGCATGAACTGAACAAACTCCTGTAACAAAAGGTGGGGGTGCTGGTAGACAGATTCCATCCTCTTGAAAGCCGAGGGAAAAATAAATGAATCATAGGATAATCATTTAAAATGTAAAATTATCCTTTTTGTTTTCCTCACCATCATGCCCTATTAACCAGACCCAGAGCTAAACCACATGTAAGCTCTTGAGTGTGCCTCATCCTCTCTGCTCCAGCCCCTTCTTCAGACCCGGCTCAGTGAATGCGTGCGGTGCTGTAGAACAATGGTCTTCCATCCTGGCTCTGTGTTCCCAGGATCTAGGAAGCTTTGTAAATATCAGAGCCTGCTCCCCTCCCCATGATCATTTCCAACAAAAATAAAAGAAGAAAACCATTCTAATTTGACAGAGTGGCTCTGGGACCCGGCACTGGTATTAACAAACAAACAAGGGCTCCTATGAGGCTATAATGTGTAATCACTGACCTATTAAGAGCCACTAACATTTAGGAAGGAATCAAATTCCTCTTAGAGAAAGGAAAAAGATGGTGCTATGGGATAATTTTAAAATTATTTTTTTTGTTTTTTATTTGTTTCAAATTCTAGTTAGTTAACATATAGTGGAATATTGGTTTCAGAAGTAGAGTTTAGTGATTCATCACTTACATAAAACACCCAGTGCTCAACACACGTGCCCTCCTTAATACCTAGCATTGGTATTACCACGATTAGTACTTACAGTAGTATAACTAATATTAGTACTTTTTTTGTACTTAAAGCTAGGGGATATTCAAGTTATATAAGTTACATGGAGTTTTTTTGTTTGTTTTGTTTTCCTCAAGGCACTTATATCTATCAAGGAATAAATGTGAAACAAATCTTTAATTTTTATTTTTTTTAAGATTTGTATTTATTTATTCATGAAAGACAGAGAGAGACAGAGACAGAAGCAAGCTCCCCGCAGAGAGCCCTATGTGGGACTTGATTCCGGGACCCCAGGGTCACACCCTGAGCCAAAGGCAGATGCTGAACCACGGAGCCACCCAGGCATCCTGAGCATTTGCATTTCTAAGCCTATCTCCTCACCTTCTATTATATATGATTATTTTGAGGGTTTAAATCCATGCCCAGCACATAGTAAGAACTTAAGAAAGGTCAGCCATAAAGAGCCATGCTTCCCTTCTCCTTTGTTGTGTTTTCTGAGCCTCTGGAGGATCTGGTATCATCTTTTACAACTTGAGGTTTATGAAGGGAAAAGGTGTAGTAATGACTCCTTTTCTTGTCCCACCAAGTTGAGGTTCACAACCAACTGGCAAAACCATCTCTGAGTTGGTTTGCACAATCATAGTATTGCTAGTGCACTATGTTTTACAGGTTTGTCTTCCCCGGGCACCAATGTCACAGCTACGGTTGTTAAGTTATGGTCAAGTTCAAACATGTATTTAAAACAGGTCTGAAAGTGTTTTAATATGTGCCATTAAAAATGATCCACAATGTAGTTGAATAACTATACATTAATTACCATAGCATTTTAAGCATAAAAAGAAAAACAAATAGCAAAATACATTTTAAAAAACAAGAGGGGTACCTGACATAAATTTATAATTCTTCTTCTCTAGAAATCTATATAAACTTCTGTTGCAGTATAATGGTGAGTTTTCTTTTACTTCTGAAGGTACTGCAACTTTGCTGCTTTCTGACTTTTCTGTCTGGATGATTCTGCGCTGTGTGCCTCACACTTTTTCCTCTTCCCTGTGGTGTGCTGAAGTCACTTTCTTATACTCATTCACCAAGTTTGTATGGAATCACTGTTATTTATCAAATACTACTCTAGGTATTGGAATACAGCGTAAAAGTAAATAACAAAACTCCATAGATTTCCATGGATTTATCTAGAGCAGGAGACAGAAAACAAAATCTAAACATAATTCCTTCAGGTAATAATCAGTGCTACGTAGAGAAGTAGATACTATAAGGAGTTGGGTAGAGAGCAATGAGCATGCCATTGCTTGACTGAGGCATCTCTGAGGAGATGCGGCTTGACCGGAGACCTGCAAAAGATCTGGGTGTTGGAAGCCAACTACAGAAATTTTTGTCTCCTTTCTGCAATTGTCTTAGATTTCAGAAAGTCGTTACCAAATATCAGATGGAAAAATAGGTGCTTTCTGGAAGATATTATGTAAAAGTCCCATAACCGGCATTCATTCCTAAACAATAGCTTCACTCTGTTTATCCTCCACCTCTCTCTCTCTCTCTCTCTCTTTCTTTCTCTCTCTCTTCCTCATCCTCTCTCTGCCCTCTAGCAGGCTCCCACCTTCTTTCCCTTCCTTTCTTTCTCTGCCTTTCTTCCTTATATTTCTCCAGCTTTTGTCGACTGGAAATTCATTGATTATCAGTTTCATGTCTCCTATTTATAGAATCCATCAATAGTAAAAGAAGAATTCAAAAGGTGTGATGGAGAAGACTGAAAGTTTTATTTTGGAAGTGACCATACAGAAATAAACTTAATTAACTTAATTGTATATGATAAGCTAATTGTAAATCTTTTTATTGGTCATTGTTTTGGTACACCTTGGATTAACTCAGGTGAAACTTTAGTTTGAAAACTATAGGAAATACCCAGGCAAAAGAAAAAGAAAAGCAAATATCTGCACAAATTCTTGTACTAGAAATTCTAAATATTTGGTTTTCTACAACATAATAAAATATATTTATATTTTCTACAAACTGTGTATTTAACAAATATAGCAAGGAATAAAGTTTATATATCAGGAAAATGTTACTTCCCTGTACTGATTCGATCAAGCCCTATTCTGTTTATTTGGAGGCAAAATAGCTATGTGAAATATAAAAACTTCATTCAGTAATTTAATAGCACCCAGGTAGATAAATACTAACATTTATTATATATCTGACAGGTACACAATAACATTTCTATAACATTTATTTATTAAAACAAATCTAGGGATCCCTGGGTGGTGCAGCGGTTTGGCGCCTGCCTTTGGCCCAGGGCGCGATCCTGGAGACCCGGGATCGAATCCCACGTCAGGCTCCCGGTGCATGGAGCCTGCTTCTCCCTCTGCCTGTGTCTCTGCCTCTCTCTCTCTCTCTCTCTGTGTGACTATCATAAGTAATAAATAAAAAAAAAACAAAAAAAACAAATCTAGAAAGTTATCTTTGTCTGTACTTTACAGAGCAGTTTCACAGAGTAACTTTTCCCAAGGTTAGTTAGCTATCAACCCCCCTCCCGCAAACCCAGGATTTTTAGGGCCTTTCTAGATTATAAAAATCATGTTCCTTGTAATACATATTCTCCCTAGAAAAATAAGCATGGACAATATGCATGGAAGACATGAGACCACACAAAGAACTGAATCAGCTAACGGCTATTTTTTCCTAGAATTGACCCCAGATGTGGAGAAAGATTTCAGAATTCCCACTAAAGTAGTATTTGAAGTTTAGATGGTGACATGTTACCCCAAATCAAATCAGTTATGTTGACTCCGATTTTCTAGAAATTAAAATATGGATATTTCTGGTTTTCTAAACTCTATTCATGATCTACTAAAGGCCTTAAGAACACAGGATTGAATTTTACCTGTAGACTATTCCATCTTACAATGGCACCAATTCTTTAGCTTAATATTTGAATGTACCAATAACTAATAATGGAATCCTTGGCCGATGTAAGAAATTGCTTAGTGAGTTTTATACAAATTACTTATATTTTCCATGGTGGTATAAGATAATATAACAAATCCTTTTGCAAAACTCACTGTTCATTATGCAGATATGTATCAGTTTTAATCTTGTTTATAAAATATACACCTTATTGCAATCTTCTTATTAAGAATCTTATCTGATATTCCATCATAAAAATTTTAGATTAAAATTTTAAAACACACTTGCTTTATTATTTCTCAGGCCATATATCATTTATTTATTTACCAGGACCCCAAGATCATGACCTGAACCAAAGTCAGACACTTAACTGACTAAGCCACACAGGTGCCCCTTTGTATGTCATTTATTTTTTTGTCATAATTTTTAAATGAAAGCTATGTATTTTCTATAATAATCATTTTTTAAATCTTTTTTTTTAACATTTTTATTTATTTATGATAGTCACAGAGAGAGAGAGAGGCAGAGACATAGGCAGAGGGAGAAGCAGGCTCCATGCACCGAGAGCCCGACGTGGGATTTGATCCCGGGTCTCCAGGATCGCGCCCTGGGCCAAAGGCAGGCGCCAAACCGCTGCGCCACCCAGGGATCCCCTATAATAATCATTTTTTAAAAAGAATTATTTAGTTCTCATTTACGTTCCAAAATTTTTTCTATTGAGAGAAACAATCAGCTATAAGATGTACTATTGAAATAGATTAAGTATACCAAATACTTCCAAAGCAAATCTCAATTTCAGATATGGTAATATGTGAAAAAAATACATTTTTAAAGCATAGGAAATATGGTATATTTTTACCTGAGGATCTTTAATGACTGGGTTAAACTGAGTTGGCAAAACTACTGACTCATTTTCAGCACATATCTGAAATTCTCAGAAGTAGTGAGAAATCTCAAGTGATAGATCTGTGTTAAAAAGTATTCTCACTTTCTGTCTCAATCTACCAAGTCAGAAACATGAAAACCTTTTGCACAAAATTTTTGTAATCATGTTTCCTTCTTCATAAATAGCATGTATAAAATATAATGTTTGCTCCTCTCCTCCCTACCTCCAAAGATTTGTTACACCTTCTGGGAAGCATATCTTTATTTGATGAAGATTTTTTTAGCTTTAGTTTTAAAAATTGTGTAATGAATATTATATTACCCTGAATATCACCTCTGAATCAAAGCTTTGTGAAGATATGGGCTCTGTGTTAACAATTTCCTTGCTAGTCCTTAATGTTGTCCTGACAACCAGTAGGTATTTAAAAAATATTTATTGAATTAATGGAATAAAAAGGTCTAGTTGTTCTCTATTAATATTTTAATGTAAGCATACAAGGTGTATTAAAAAGAGCAGAAATGAGTGTAAAAATTGGCAGTAACTTATAATTTAGTTGTCTTGGTCCTTCCATTGAGTCATTTCTGTGACATTATGATACTTCCATTGCTAAATTTTCTTCTCTTCATATTTCACCTGTTGATGTTGTTTAGTATTTGATAGCCTTTTTTGTTTTCCACATGCTCAGCAAATATTTTCTCTTCACCCTTCCCTTTGGACTTTGTATAATAAAGCCATCTCATCAGCAAGAATAGTGTTCTGAGTGCTCTTGGTACTTATGCCTGATTCCAGGAACAACTCAAATTAGAATTGGGCTTCTACAAGTTCCCCTCTCTCCAAACCAGATACAAAGTGGTTGCACGGGGGAATTAGGAGCAAATTCATTTTCCTATGAAAGAATAACAGTGCACAAATTCTAACAGTGCTTTTCAGCCTCTAAGGTCCAGTGTGAGAGAAAAGAGTGAAGGGGTACCGTATATCTTCCTCTCCAGGCCAGGGTTTTGATGTGGAAGGTTAAAAAAAAGTGGTCTGATTCACTTCAAATTCCTGCAAACCTGCAGGAATCTGAGTCTTTTTCTTCTGGTCATGGGAGAATCAGTCCTTCTGTCAATTCTTACTGCTCTCTGGACATTATGCTAAGTAGAAGAATTAGTCATGGCCCCTACGTAGGAGGACCTCTAAAGAAGTTTATAAACAGCCATAATATAGAGTGGAAAGTGGTGACTATCACAAAGGAGCTACAAACAAAATCATGTGAGTGTTCCCAGAAGGAAGAAAGAACTTTTCATTGGGTGTTGGAAGTCAGTGGCATGGTGCTGACTTCGAATAATGGGATAGATGCAGATATGTAAAAATTAAGAAGAGAATTTTGGCCAAAGGCATCTGAATGAAAACACCAAGTCTTTCATTTGGTTGGAGTCTATGAAGTTACTAAAGTGGAAACATTTTAAATATTATCATTAATGGGTGCTTTTTTATTGGCTTAAGTACAAGTCATTAAATTCTTGCCTCAACTTCAAACCCATTCTTCTATCCTTGCTTTCTGATGACAGAGCTGGCTCCTTCATACTTGTTTTTTGGTTATTTAACATTTCTGTGAGCAGCATCGCACCATTGCACCCTACCTCTGCCAGTGGCATTAACAGAATCTAGTTTGCAATTCGTCCAACAGCTGCATAACCAGCCTCGGGCTTCCTCCTCAGAGATGCCACATAGCCAACATCTATTCCTCAGTTTGCAAGGTTGCAGGCCTAGGGGGCCCTCCTCTGAGCTCACTTCAGCCTCAGCTGAGCAGTCACAGTGCCTGGTGATACTCCTCTAGCCCTTTTATGTTCCTCCAGCCCAAGAGGCACTACTTCCTTCTAAAAGTTACTGCCTCCACCACACTTTAGTGTTTTTCTTTTCTTTTATCCTCTCAGTTACTTAGTTAAAAACTTTGCACTGACCTAACAGATCTAAAGTATTACTTTAGTTGAGGGTTGGTGTCTGTGTGTTCAAACGGCAACAAGGCAAATGGCGGAGAGCAGTGAGCTACCTTCACTTCATCTTCTCCAACCCCATCAACTGCTCATGCTCTGAGTGTTGAGCAGATCTGCCCATAGAGACTATTCAGTAAGAGATATTGCACATTTATTTGGGAGTACACATTTCTTCTGGCCAAAAATATGGATTTTTCCCCCAAATAATATATTTTATATATATATATATATATATATTCTTTTTTTAGTCATGGTTCCTAAATAAATTTATTATCTTTAGGAATAAGTTGCATAACATCTCGAAGAATTATTGTTGTTGTTATTATTGTTATTATTTACCCAATCCTGGGATACATTATTTGATTATTATAGTCAATATCTTGAGACCATAAAATGAAAAACCAGTAAGCAGACTTCATAAAAAGTTTCACTTTATCCATCATTTCGGTATATTATATTACATATAATTTAAGGATACTTTGACAAAAAATACTTACTAAGTTATATTTATCCTGCCTGCTATGGAGACTATGAAAAGTTGCAACAATCTATTCATTTATACTTCATTATTTGCAGATAGCTATAATATATATATTATATATATATAATTATAATATATAATATATATAATATATATAAGCTGATCATACCTGTTTGATTGGGGCATTTTGAGTAAACTTGAAGTTGCTAATGAAATACCATGAAAACCTGTAACCTAATGGAATAATTGTGAAAGAATAGATTTCTTTGCTTACAAAAAATCTTAGTTTAGGATATACTCAAGTGTCTATAATTTGAGTAAATTAAAGGAGTTCTGTAGCTGTCTGATACTTTTTTTTTTTAGATGTCTGATACTTTTTTTTTTTTAGATTTTATTTATTCATGAGACACACACACACACACACACACAGGCAGAGAAACAGGCAGAGAGAGAAGGGGGCTCTATGCAGGGAGCTCAATGTGGGACTCGATCCTGGGACTCCAGGATCATGCCCTGGGCCGAAGGCAGGTGCCCAACCACTGAGCCATCCATGCATCCCTGTCTGATACATCTTAAGCAAGAGTAGTCAAGGTCAAAATCTTACTACCATTAGTCTTTGCTGCAATACCAAATTACTGTTAATTTAATAGCTTAAAACAACAAAGATTTCTTCCCTTATGGTTCCATAAGTTAGAAGTGTGACATGGGCATGATTGGAATACAATTTAGATGTTAGTAGGCCTGTGTTTCTGGAAAATCCATTCCTCGTCTGTTCCAGCTTCTAGAGGCTGCCCATGTTCCTTGGCTTATGAATGCCTTCCATCAGCAGCATTGCATCTCTGTGCATCTGATGCTTCTTATATTGTCACAACTCTTTGTGACAGCCAGGAAAGATCTACTTTTAAGACTCACGTGATTAGATTGGGCCTACTGGATAATCCAGAATAATATTCCTGTTTCAATGAACTTAACTTTAATAATATCTGTAAAGTTCCCTGTGCTGAATACATATCATGGGGATTAGGACATGGATCTTTTGAGGCCATTATTCTGTCTACTTCACCATCTAACTAAGTTTTTTATTTATCTCCAATGTAGAATTCTCATGTCAAAAAGAACAGATGGTATATGCTCAAATATAGAGAGAATAATTTGCTGTTTAACCTCTTTTTAATACTGTAATTCTGATCTGGGTAGGGATGGATAGAGGTTTAGAGAAAAATATTTTAGACTCACCTGAAAAAGAAATAAAGAAAGCAATGTCACTCACAGTAGCATCAAAAACAATGGTACTAGGAATAAACTTACTGAAAGAAGTAAAAGATCAGAATAGTAAAAACTGTAAGACTTCAATGAAGGAAGTTGTAGAAGGCACGAATAAATGGAAAGCTATCCTGTATTCATTGACCAGATGATTTAGTATTGTTAAAATGTCCATACTACTCGAAGCCCTCTATAGATGCAATGAAATCCCTATCAAAATTCCAAAGGCATTTTTCACAGAAATAGAACAAATAATCCTGAAATTTGTATGGAAGCCCAAATGATACTAAATATCCAAAGCAATTCTGAGAAAGAAAAACAAAGCCAGAAGCATCACACTTCCTAATTTCAAACATACTACAAAACTATGGGAGGCAAAAGAGTAAGGTACTGCCATAATAAAATGGGACTGAATAGAGAGTCCATAAATAAACCCCTGCACAGCAAAAGAAACAATAAAAAAAAAAAAAAAAAACGAAAAGGCAGCCTACAGAATGGGAGAACATTTTTACAAACCATATATTAGAGAAGGGATTAATATCCAAAATATATAAAGAACTGATATAACTAAGTAACAAAAGACACAAAAAATCCTATTAAAAATGGGCAGAGAAACTGAGTAGATGGTTCTCCACAGAAAATATACAAATGGCCAATAGGTACATGAAAGATACTCAATATTACTAATTATCAAGGAAAAACAAATCAAAACCGCAATGAGATATCACCTCATACATGTTAGAATGACTATTATCAAGAATACAGTAGATAAATGTTGGGGAAAAAAACACCTTGTGAACTGTTTGTGGGAATGTAAATTGGTGAAACCTCTGTGGGAAATAGTATGGAATTCTTCAAGAACTTTAAAATGAAACTACTATAGGATATAAAGTTAATTACCAATTATATATATTTCCTCTATGCAAGTACTGTTTTAAATGCTTTACATTTAATACTCATCACAATCCTATGAGGTAGATACTATTATCCCACTTTACAGACAGGGAAACTGACACATGGACAGGTACATATCTTGCTCAGGCTTCCATAGCTAATAAATGATAGAGCTAAGAGTTGAAGCCATGCAGGGAGGCTCTGGAATCCATGCACTTAAACACTGGGAAATACTGAAGTTTGAAAGAAAATTAAGGTTCGATGATAGTGTATCATTATAATGACATTTGGCACACTGAACTGTTTGTGCTTGAGATGTGTCACATTTGCTGTGAAGCCATATTTGAATTTTGTTAGCACATGTCATGACCATCTATAAGACCACCGATGCTACAAAATTAATAATAGTTACTATTTTCAAAGGAAAAAAAAACCTTGGAATTTTAGATTGGAAAGTTTTTGGTCTCCACATCTTCAATTTAAAAAGGGACTGAAATAAATTCCAATCATACATTTCATCCAGAAAAAACTGGCAAGCTTTAGCAACAAAAACAGAGTCCACCCAAAATTCATAAGTTTGGCATTTTGAAGAAAATGCAAATTTTCTCCTATTTTATCCCACTCCCTTTTGCAAAATGCAGCTTCCATTCTTTAAAATGATTATCTTTGCCAATGTTGCTTACAAAAGTCATGTAGAAATTAGTAGAAATGACGCACAGACAATATTGTTAACATAACTGAAGTGACTGGGATAATAGCAAATGACTATTAACAAGTATATATTTAAAAAATTTATACAACATTCAAAATAGCCAGATTTTTCATTTTATCCTTTATGCTTTTAAATTTAAATCTCACTTCAAAAAAATCTACAAAGCAGTAAACCTGAATTAGAAGTAGTTTATTAAAGGGAATTTAGTAGCATCAAACTATGTGTATACCTTCTATATGTACTATGAATAGAAGGGAGAAAGATGATTTTGAAAAGCAAATCTGAATGGAGAAAAAGCAGAGAGGAAGACAAACCATGAAAGACTCTTAACTCTGGGAAACAAATTGAGAGTCACTGAAGGAGAGGAGAGTGGGGAAATGGGGTAACTGAGTGATGAGCATTAAGGAGGACACGTAATGTGATGAGCACTGGGTATTATATGTTGGCAAGTTGAAATTAAATTTTAAAAAGTTTGCTGTGTAGGGAGTTATTTTATAGTATTTTCTGTCGTCAGATATACATTATACAATATTTATCCTTTTTACCATTAGTAAGTGTACTATTAAGTGACATTGAGCGTGTTCACAATGTTATAAAACCATTACCACCATCTATACCTAAAACCTTTTCAATCTCCCCACTAAAACCTCTATCAATCAAGCAATCTCCTCCTCCTCCCCATCAGTCCCTGAGACCTCTATTTTGCTTTCTATCTCTATGAATTTGACAGTTCTAGATATGTGAGACACGGCATTGTTGACTTTTTCCCTCTTTTCTGGGAAACCACCATACTCTTGTCCATAGTGACTGTGTCATGTTACATTTCTGTCAGCAATGCCCAATTGTCTCAATTTCTTCATATCCTCATCAACACTTATCTTTCTATCTCTAAAAATGATAACCATCTTGGTGGGTATGAAGTGATTTCTCACTGTTGTTGGTTTGAACTTAACTCCTTTCTAATGATGTTGAGTATCTTTTTGCATGTGCTTTTGGCCATTCATACATCTTTGAAGAAATGTCCATTGCCCCAAATCAATTGAGTTGTTTGGCTTTTTGTTGTTGAGTTGTAGTTCTTTATAGATTCTCAATTTTAATCCCCTACCAGATATATGATCTGCAAATATTTTCTCTCATCGAATAAGTTGTCCTTTTCCTTCTCAATGGTATCCTGTAATTGTACAAAATTCCTAATTTTGATGAAGTCTGGTTATCTGTTTTTCTTTCACTCCTATAAGTTTTGGTGTTTTTATCCATGAACATGAGGTATCTTTTCATTTACTTAGGCCCCCTTTGAGTTCTTTCAGCAATATAATTATTTTTTAAAATATTTTATTTATTCATTCATGAGAGACACACACAGAGAGAGAGGCAGAGACATAGGCAGAGGGAGAAGCAAGCTCCCTACTGGGACACTGATGTGGGACTCGATCCCAGGACCTTGGGATCATGCCCTGAGCCAAAGGCATATGCTCAACTCCTGAGCCACCCAGGTATCCCCTTTCAGCAATATTATAGTTTACAGTGTTCAAGTCTTTCACCTCCATGGTTAGATTTATTCCTAAGTATTTGATTCTTTTAAGTACCATTGTAAATGCAATTGCTTTCCTAATTTCCTTTTGAGATTACTCAGTGCCAAAGTAGAGAAACACAGCTGATATTTCCATGTTGATCTTATACCATGCAACTTGACTGAATTTGTTTGTTACATTTAATAGTTTTCTATGGATTCCTAGGATTTTTAGAATATTAGTTTTTTAGGATTGTCTGTAGGTAAGGTCTTAACTCTGGTATCCACTGATCTGTTCCCCAACACTGTAATTTCATCATTTCAAGACTCGTATAAATGGAATCACATAGCATATAGCTTTTTGAGATTGACAGTCAATAAATTGAGGTTCAGAACATACCTCCTGGCTGACTTTGTGGGCTGTGGTTCAAATGTTAATTTTTAGAGATTTTTCTGTGCTATTGTGGACTGCTCTGTGTGCTTTCCAGAGGCTAATTTAAAACCTTAGTGGTTTTACACACTGTAGTTCAGTTCTCAGATAATTTGCTGTGTGAATTCTAGGCAGTTCCACGCAAGGGCACTTGGAATCTTCCCAGGATTTATATACATAAATTTAAAGAATCCCTTTGTCTAGCTCCTCCTTTTGGGTAGTTCTGTCTTTACTGTCTAGTTCTAAGGGGCTAAGATGCCACTGTTTGCTAGTTTTCACTTAATGCAGGCAAGAATGGTAGACCCTGCTGTACCCCACAGTTCCTTTAAAGCCCAGTGGGCAGAAGGAAGGGCATGGCATCAGCTCACAGCACTACAGGGTGAGTATGATCAAGAAGGCTGTCCTTACATGCTTTTCAGCACCCAGGAAGGAGGGTAATTTGTCTCTGCTCACATAATTGCAGGCTGGGGATGGTTGACTAGGTGCCATCCTACAGTCTTCACAGTAATTAGTGGGGAGTGGAAGAGGTAGGCATTGATAAAAAGTTCTATTCTACTGAGCTGACTTCTTTCTGGTCCTGAAGCTGTGACTTCCTCATGCTTCTGCCTATCTTATTTTTCCTTGCACTGTCCATTGCTTCTTCCTTTTTTTTTTTTTTTCCAGCGCCCATAAGGTTTAAGTCAGAGTTTCTCTCCTGTTCATACTACACACACTCTAGTGCTGCCATTGGGCAACTAACAGTTGCTTGATGAGGAAATTCTTGAGAGAAGTGCACTTGTGTCTCTGGATTTCACCACATAAATGAACACAGAAAATGCTGCTTGTTTCCTGCATAGGGATTTCTGGGGGCAGAAGCTCTGATAGAAATAGACACATAGGGATACTGAACCCTGGGGAAAAGAGGAAAGGGTGAAGCACTATTCCCAGAATTTTCTGCAGCTCAGAAGGGTTCCATAAAAGGACCTCATATATTCCATTCGAAAGAGCAGGGAAGAAGAGGAGACAAGAAGAGTAGACACCTGGACAGACATCTAGAAAAGACTTCTCTACCAAATGAGGATGTTATAGGTACAGATGTCATTTTTATACTTACTTCACTAAGACCCCGGCTCCAGCCACACTAGCTATCTATCTGCAGTGTGCGTATGCCACAATCTTCCAAGACCTAGGGCTTTTGCACTTATTCTCTCTGTCTGGATTGCTTTGGTTCCCAAACTTTCATATGACTTCCTGTCATTGAGACTCTCTAAAGCAGCCTCCTCCTCTATCATTATCTTCATTACACAACTCCCTAATATTATCTTTATTACCGTTATTACTACCTGTATTTATTTGTGAAGTTTATTGTCTGTCTCTACCTCCCAGACTATTTATGAGAACAGAGACATTGCCTGTCTTATTTATAACTTAACTCTAGCTTCTAGAACAGTTCCTAGCAATAGCAGGTTCTCAACGCGTATTTGTGGAATGAATCATAATCATGTCTTTTTAAGGATCACTTGCTATTTAAACTATTGGCTACATGCATAATCTATACAAATATGAATCATCTTACATATATTTACATTTATTTTTTCAATATTTTTATTAATAAATTCTGAATAATACTCTTCATTTTCAGGCTATATTCTCAGTTCTAGGATTTAACTTCGTGAAAAGATCTTTTAGTGCACTGCTGTCGATAAGCACACTAAGCACATTAAGACTACATCTGGATAACATTAAGAAAGCTAATTAAAATATTAAGATATTTAGTTCAGTGTATTGGTTGGCAAATATCTCCCTGGAAGCACTGGGAACTTTTTTACAAATATGTAGTTAGTATAATTGACTGGATATCTTGACATATATTGATATAAAACAATAACTGTAGATTAAAGAACCAGCTTGGTTCATCAATTTAGTAAAACTGTTCAATTTTGCTTTTATTTTTTCATGTTTTTAAAGATTTGTATTTATTTATTCATGAGAGACAGAGAGAGAGAGAGAGGCAGAGACACAGGTGGAGGGAGAAGCAGGCTCCATGCAGGGAGCCTGACGTGGGACTTGATCCCGGTCTCCAGGATCACACCCTGGGCTGAAAGTGGCGCTAAACCACTGAGCCCCCCGGGCTGACCTCTATTTTGCTTTTAAAAATTCATGAAATTGTCCAGGTTAATACATCGACAGGCATTTTAGATAAACTAATTATATTCAGGTAGATTCTTATTTCAAAGACTTAGTTAACAACAAAACACAATCAATTCTCATTATTCATGGTGGTTATATTTTATAAAGTTACCTTGAGCACTAAATTAGTGAATATTGAACTATTATTCCTAGGGGAAGTACAGGTTGAGGTTCCTGTGAGTCTGCCATCAAAACAAATTGACAACTGATCAACATCTAACCTTAGGTAACTTTAAACAGACCTAATTTAGTAGACCTTGTTGACTCATTAACACTGAATAGCTGACCCACAGCACTATAACTCATGCGTGAACAAAACATATCTAACACATGTGTTTTCCTCCTAAGGCACATTACAATCTTCTTTTGCTTGGAAACACTTGAGGGCCCTTCTGCAATATCACAGGGACCATTTTAAATAGCAAAAACACCAACAAACAGCTCACATGGAAAATGTGGCATTAAAGAGACTGAAAAGGATACACTTATTTACAGTGTAAGATCTGAAACAGAAAGGCAGAGTGTTGCCTTTGTTTGACCTCAGCATTAGCAGGTTCATCTGCTGAAGAAGCATGTGAACTTTTGGTAGCAATGCACATGTCTGTGAATGACCATGAAACCACGATGGGTATTGATTTGGGGGTTACAAAGAAATGTTAGTAAGTGGGTTGATTGGCAAATACAACATGCATGCATGAATAATGAAGATTGATCATATGAGCTTTAAATCTAGGGTCCTGGAGATGACTGAGAAATGAAGACTTGCTCATAAATTATTTAAGAAAAGCAGATAATTTGGCAGTCATGCTTGACTATACAATCATACTAATTTGATGAATATTACAATAATTTTAGGTATTAAGAAGTTTGAAGATTCCTATAAAGTCTCCAGCTCCAGAGACTTTATACCTTCTTAATACCTTTAAATGGAAGGAAATCCAAAACATCCACGAGTAAGATAGGGGTACCATTTATGCTCTCATGCGGGGGTGGCAGATATTCTTTTTTTTTTTTTTTTTAAGATTTTATTTATTTATTCTTGAGAGCTAGAGAAAGAGAGAGAGACAGAGGGAGAAAGAGAGAGAGAAGCAGAGACACAGGCAGAGGGAGAAGCAGGCTTCATGCAGGGAGCCCGATGTGGGACTGGATCCCGGGACTCCAGGATCACACCCTGGGCCAAAGGCAGGCGCTAAACCGCTGAGCCACCCGGGCTGCCCCAGATATTCTTAAGAACAGTAGTGTCCAAGTGGGAATTTCTTAGTTATTTTAGATTTAGATTTGCACAGGATGATTGTTACCAATTGATGTCAATTTTTAAAAAGGTTAGTGGGGAAAGATTTTTCTTTCAAAATAATAGTAAAATAATTTGTAAATAAAAAGTAAAACACTAATTAAAAACAAGCATTTAAGAAGAAACTGCATAGACAAATAATATAAGCCTAAAGTCATCACTGAATAAAGAGACAAAGGTCACCGTTTCTGATTACAGAAGTTAATAAAAAGAGACTCTGTTTGCTGATGACGAGAGAGCTTGGCATTCAATGTTAAATGTCATAACCTTTGTTTCTCTCTCTCTCTTTTTTTTTTTATGTGCTGGTTTCAATTGGTACAGCATGTCATCTGTAAGAAATACCAATGTGTTTGACTAAAAATAGGACTCTGAAAAATGTTTTTTCTTGAATATAAATTTGAAAACAGCCAGCCATTTAGAAAACTAAAATCAAGGTCTTCAGGCAGGACTTAACTTTATTAAAATCTCCTACACAATCTCTTCAAATAAAATATTAGTTGTTAAATTATTTTTGGTAATCACAAAAAACAATGCATCTGCTTTGAGGAAGAAAACCCCAAAGTGATGTGTAAAAGAGATCAAAGGACTATTTGTCTGATCTTGACCAAACCATGTAGCTTCATCTAGGAAGTTAGGGAGTTAATCACTGATAAATGCTAGTATCTAATGAGCAATTGCCAAGTGCTGGCCACTGTTCCAGTCCCTGCAATATAGGTGCCATTATTTCCACTTACAGATCAAGAAACCAAAGCACAGAGGTTAAGTACCATCATTAAGTAGCTGGCCAAGAGGGGATGTGGAGCGAGGCCATTTGATTTCAGAGCCGGAAGCACTTGCTGCCCCCTTGTGATGTGAAGTGCTCTTTCTATGAGTAGAATAAAAATGAATATGAAAGTATCTTTAAAATGATGAAGTATTACACACAAGTTAGAAAACATTAGAATGACAGTTGTGGGCCCTACTGAATGTGAGGAGACTGGAGATGTTCAGACTCCTGTAAGGACATACAGTCTAGTCTTAGATGTGGCATTTAAACTGAGACCTGAAAGATGAATACTGACTAGCCATGAAATGTGCATGTGTGAGTGTGTGTTCTTCCTGACAATGAAAATCAGTTGTGAAAATGTCCTAGGATGGAAAGGAGCCAAAGGAAATAGTCGGGACTGGAGTTTAGTGTACAAGTCACTGCTGCTTGGGCAGTGATAGATACAAGGTGGCAAAGTGGGCCTAAACTATAGATGTTTTTATTTACCTACAATTTGCTTATTTGATACAGTGAAACACTATTACATGGGACAGAGGGGAGTCTGTGTGTCATCAAACACTATTAGTTGGTTTTCATGTTCGGGGTAGACAGACTCAGTGACTCTGGGTGTATGAGTCTTGTTACACATGATACTTCATACACTTTACATTTATCAAGTGTTTGGGGCTCAGATTCCCCAGTGAAACAAACTGGATGATTCTTTAGTCTTAAAAAAAAAATGGATTTAGCTCAATGAGTGAGAGCTACTTGAGCAGACTGGTTTGGCCTCATTTTTTCCCTCTTATTTGTTATTTTTCAAATTGTGGTAACTATATTCTTTGGGTAAGAGGAATGATATTGGGGTTGCACAAAAGTTTAAGAAAAAAGTTCCAAATTTTTTTACACTTAAAATGTTACATTAACTTTATTCAGAACGAAAATCAGCAGATTGTTCGTAATAACCAATCTCCAATTTATTTGTAAATTTCCATATAACAAATATACTTTATGTTCAAGGAGTAATTAGAAGATTTACTGTTTTATTAGTGGGGAACCTTATCACTTGAGTCCAATGGTCACCTTGTTTAGCATTGTTTACCACTGTCAATCCATCTACCATTGCAGGAAGAAAACTAGGTTTAAAGCACCAGAACTACATGAAAATGATTTGTCCAAGAGAGCAGAAAATAGCTGAGTTCAGAGGCAATTATACTGCCACATTCCTGAAAGACAAGTTTGTCACTCAACAGATCAGCAATCTTTTTACTTTGATTACATGAACGCACATTTTCTCCTACAAATTATTTTAATTTCTAGCCACAATTTTCTTCATTGCATGTTTATAAACATGCTTAATGCTGGGACTTTCCTGATGAGGTAAAAATAAAACTGAGTGCTTTCTGTGTGTGATTTTGGGTTGTTGTTCACTGATAGTTTAAAGATGTAGTAGTCTTTATGAATTTATGGTTTCGTTTGGGAAATTGTGGCTCAGTAGCTAAAAACAGGAAGTTTGTATATAACTTTGAAATCAGTAAAATATGCAACTAAGTAAAGAATCAACTGAATCATGTAGAATTATGGCAGGCAGAGAATGTTGTGATGGTGAACTGCCTAAATTGAACTTGAAGACTGTGCTACTCCAACCTTAACTGATAAATTGGTAGTAAACAGGAAAAGTCAATGTAAAGGCATAAGGAAAATGCAAATATTGATAGGATTATTTAGTATTATTATAGAGACACAAGTATGTCTTAATTTTGGTGACTTGCCTCAGAAAACATGGAGAATGATACACGAAGTCATCACTTTCAAATAACTGTAAAAATCCATCCATGCAAATATGGAGGACAATGAACAGAAATTTTTAGAAGAAATTTCAAAAAAAGAGTAGTATTGACTAGTAACAAAAAAGATAAAAGGCAAAACTGAATAAAAAATAAAAATATTTGAACCTTTTTAAAAGTTATTTTGTAATTATCTTGGATGG